>NW_025534237.1:227500-245095 GCF_020615455.1 Coregonus clupeaformis | reverse complement strand
GAGAGGCCTGTAATTTTTATCATAGGTACACGCCAACTATGACAGACAAATTGGAGCAGTTAAATCCAGAAAATCACATTGTGTATTTTTTTATGAATTTATTTGTAAATTATGGTGGATAATAAGTATTTGGTCACCCGCAATAAGCAAGATTTCGGCTCTCACAGACCTGTAACTCTCTTCTTTAATAGGTCCTCTATCCTCCACTTCTACTACCTGTATTAATGTGGCACCTGTTTGAACTTGTTATCAGTATAAAAGACACCTGTCCACAACCTCAAACAGTCACACTCCAACCTCCACTATGCCGAGACCAAAGAGCTGCTCAACGTGACACATGAAAACAAAACATTTAGACCTGCACTGAGGTCAAAGACTGAATCTGCAATTAAGGCGCTATGTGCAGAAATCAACTGTGGGGCAATTACGATAGAAATGGAAGACATACGAAGACCACTGATAATTCTCCTCGACCTGGGGCTCCACGCAAGATCTCACCCCTGGGTAACAAAATGATCACAAGAACGTGATAAAATCCCGTAGAACCACACGGGGGGGACCTAGTGAATGACCTGCAGAGCTGGGACCAAAGCAACAAAGCCTACCATCAGTAACACAACACGCCGCAGGGGACTAATGGGACCTGCAGAAGACGTGTCCCCCTGCTTCAGCCAGTCATGTCCAGGGCCTCGTCTGAAGTTTAGCATAGAGTGCATTTGGATAGATCCTAGAAGAGGATTGGAGAATGGGTATATGGTCAGACAGAGAACCAAAAGGAAACTTTGGGTAAAAACTCACTGGCCGTGTTTGGAGGACAAAGAAATTGGCGCTGAGTTGTATCCAAAGAACACTATGCCTACTGGAAGCATGGGGGTGGAAGATCATGCTTTGGGGCTTTCCGCAAAGGGACCAGGACAACTGATTCATGTAAAGGAGAAAAGAACACGGGGGCCAGGTATTGTGGAGATTTTGAGCGAAAACCTCCTTCCATCAGTAAGGGCACTGTTGAAGATGAAACGTGCCTGGGTCTTTCAGCATGACAATGATCCCCAAAACCCACCGCGTAACGAAGTGAGTGGCTTGTAAGAAGCATTTCTGTCCTGGATGGCCTCTAGCCAGTCTCCGTGATCTCAAACCCATAGGAAAATTTTGGAGGGGAGAAGTCCAAAAGCCGAGCGAGCAGCCCCTGGCACCACGCTTGCCGTAGAGAGACTGCAAGAGGTCGGCCAGTAAAATACCAGCAACAGGTATGTGAAAACCTTGTGAAGACTTTCAGGAAACGTTTGACCTGTGTCATTGCTTAACAAAGGGTATATAACTAAAAGTGATGAGAAACTGTTGTTATCTGACCAGATACTCATTTTTCTCACTGTTAATTTGCAAATAAAATCATAAAAAATCCTCTACAATGTGATTTTCTGGATTTCTTTTTTCTCATTTTGTCTTTGTCATAGTTTGACGGTAATCCTATGATGAGTATTATAGGCCTCTTCCATCTTTTAAAAGTGAGAACTTGCACAATTGCTGGTTGACTTCAAAGATTTTTTTCCCCCACTGTGGTAGGTTGTATTTACAATGGTGTTTTGTTCTTCACTGGTTGCCCGCTTTCTGCGCAGGCCAGCAAACCCTTGAGTAAGCTGCTGTTATGGGCACACTGTGTGTGTGTTTCATCCAATAGATATGGTAGGTTTATCAAAATTGGATTTGTTTTTTGAATTCTTTTGTGGGTCTGTGTAATCTGAGGGAAATATGTGTCTCTGCATATGGCCATACATTTGGCAGGGAAGTTAGAAGTGCAGCTGAGTTTCCACCTCTCATTCTGTGGGCAGTGCACATAGCCTGTCTTCTCTGAACTAGGCGCCTTCGGCATTTCTCACAGTGATAGCTATGTTCACTGAGTCTGGCACATAGTCAAAGATTCTGATTTAGTCAGTCAGTGGGCTGTGTATTCTGCCACTGTGTACTTTCTGTTTAGGGCCAACCAGCATTTTGCTTGGTTTTATTGAAAATTCTTTTCCCCAATGAGCTGAGCAACTATATTTTTGTTTTCTCATGATTTGGTTAGATCTAAATATGTTGCTGTCCTGGGGTTCTGGGTGGTTTGTTTGTGTTTGAGAACAGAGTCCCAGGACCAGCTTGCTTAGGGGCTCTTCTCCAGCTTAACTTTCTGTAGGTGATGGCTTTACAGGAGGGATTGGAAATGCCTCCTTTTTAGGTCTGCTCTGCATGCATTATTTGGTGTTTTACGCTGTGCAGACACAGAGTGATATTTGTGATTTGCATGTAAGAGTTTTCATTTGGTGTTTGTCCATTTTGTGAATTCTTGGCTGGTGAGTTGACCCCGGACTCACAGCCAGCAAGGGCAAATGGGTTTGTAACTGATTCAAGTATTTTTGCCAGATCCTAATTGGTATGGTCAATTTTATGTTCCTTTGGATGGCATAGAAGGCCTTCTTGGCTTGTCTCTCAGATCGCTCATATAGCTTTGTGGAAGTTACCTGTGGAGCTGATGATTAGGCTAAGGTATTTATGAAGTTTTTTGAGGGTTCTAGGGCTAACGGTGTTTAGATGGAATTTGTATTCGTGTCCTGTCAACTGGACCTTTTTGGAACAACCACTTTATTTTGGTCTTTTACTGGGATTTACTGTCAGGGCCAGGTCTGGATAGAATCTGTGCAGAAGATCTAGGTTGTTTACTTGGTTGGGGACAGAAGCACCAGATCATCAAGCAAACAGTAGATTTGACTTCAGATTCTAGTAGGGTGAGGCCGGGTGCTGAAGGACTGTTCAGTGCCCTCACCAATTCGTTCTGATCTTGTTGTAGAAGAGGGTCAAGGCTTAAGCTGTGGAAAGAAAATGTGTGTGTTTTTTGCAATTTGAACCCACACTTGTTGTTTGTGTACAGGATTTTATAATGTTGTATATTTTTCCCCCCAACACCACTTTCCATAATCGCATAGCAGACCCTCATGCCAAATGAGTCGAATATTTTTTTGAAATCAACAAAGCATGAGAAGACTTTGGCTTTGTTTTGTTTTTGCTTGTTTGTCAATTAGGGTGTGCAGGGTGAATACGTGGTCTGTCGTACGGTAATTTGGTCAATGTTTACATTCTTCTCAGTACATTGTTTTTAGCTGAGGAAATGAACCAGTCTGCTGTTAATGATAATGCAGAGGATTTTCCCAAGGTTGCTGTTGACGATATCCCATGGTGTTTTTGTCTCCACTTTTGTGGATTGGGGTGATCAGTCTTTGGTTCCAAATATTGGGGAATTGCCAGAGCTGAGGATGATGTTAAAGAGTTTAAGTATAGCCAATTGGAATTTGTAGTTATATTTCTATAATTTCATGAGGATACCATCAACCCCACAGGCCTTTTGGGTTGGAAGGTTTGCTTATGTTGTCCTGTAGTTCATTCAATCGTAATTGGAGAATCCAGTGGGTTCTGGAAGTCTTTAACAGTTGATTCTAAGATTTTTATTTGATCATGTATATGTTTTTGCTGTTTGTTCTTTGTTATAGGGCCAAAAGGATTGGAGAAGTGGTTTACCCATACATCCCAATTTGCAAGATTTTGCTCAATGATGAAAATGTAAAATGCTATACCTCTCCGTTTTGGATAGATAACTCTTTCGTGTTGTTGTTTGACTTTAGAGTTTTCCAATTTTCCCAGATAGTGGTTAGATTCTACAGATTCTTCAATTACATTCAGCTGATTTCTGACATGCTGTTCCTTCTTTTTCCATAGTGTATTTCTGTATGTTTTAGTGATTCACCATGCTGAAGGCGTAGGCTCAGGTTTTCTGGTTGGATAGGTTTCTCAATTTCTTTCTGGGTTTTTGCATTGTTCATCAAACCATTTGTCATTGTTGTTAATTTTCTTAGGTTGTCTGTTTGACATTTTTAGATTTGATAGGAAGTTATTTTTACTGCCACGTTTACACCTTCACTATCTTACAGTGAAACATTTTGTCCAGGGAAATTGTCTACAAGGGGATTGAATGTGTTGTTGCCTAATAGTTTTGTTTGTAGATTTCCACACTACTTTCCTTCCAATCTGTAGCATGTCTTAATATTATTCAGTTCCTTTTGGCTTTGATGCCTCAAGTGATTGAGCATAGCTTTGTTCAAGTAGACTGTGATTTTGCTGTGGTCTGATAGGGGTGTCAGTGGGCTGACTGTGAACGCTTATGAGAGGCTCTGGGTTGAGGTCAGTGATAAAGTAGTCTCACAGTACTACTGCCAAGAGATGAGCCTATAGGTGTACCTACCGTAGGAGTCCCTGACGCCTACCATTGACTATGTACAGTTGAAGTCGGAAGTTTACATACACCTCAGCCAAATACATTCAAACTCAGTTTTCAACTCCTGACATTTAATCCTAGTAAAAATGCCCTGTTTAGGTCAGTTAGGATCACCACTATCTTTAAGAATGCGAAATGGTCAGAATAATAGTAGAGAGAATGATTTATTTCAGCCTTCTTTCTTTCACTTCACATTCCCAGTGGGTCAGAAGTTTACATACACTCAATTAGTATTTGGTAGCATTGCCTTTAAATTGTTTAACTCGGGTCAAACGTTTCGGGTAGCCTTCCACAAGCTTCCCACAATGTTGGGTGAATTTTGGCCCATTCCTCCTGAACAGAGCTGGGTACTGCAGTCAGGTTTGTAGGCCTCCATGTTCCTTTTTCAGTTCTGCCCACACATTTTGTATAGGCTTTGAGGTCAGGGCTTTGTGATGGCCACTCCAATACCTTTGACTTTGTTGTCCTTAAGCCATTTTGCCACAACTTTTGGAAGTATGCTTGGGGTCATTGTCATTTGGAAACCCATTTGCGATAAGCTTTAACTTCCAGACTGGTGTCTTGAGATGTTGCTCAATATATCCACATCATTTTCCTTCCTCATGATGCCATCTATTTTGTGAAGTGCACCAGTCCCTCCTGCAGCAAAGCTACCCCACAGCATGATCCACCCCCTGTTCTTCACGGTTGGGATGGTGTTCTTCGCCGCAAGCATCCCCACTTTTCCTCCAAACATATGATGGTCATTATGGTCAAAACAGTTCTATCTTTGTTTCCATCAGACCAGAGGACATTTCTCCAAAAAGTACAATCTTTGTCGCATGTGCAGTTGCAAACCGTAGTCCGGCTTTTTTATGGCGGTTTTGGAGAGTGGCTTCTTCTGCTGAGCGGCCTTGGTGTACCGTACGATATAGGACTTGTTTTACTGTGGATATTGATACTTTTGACGTTTCCCCAGCATCTTCACAAGGTCCTTTGCTGTTGTTCTGGGATTGATTTGCACTTTTCCAAAGTACGTTCATCTCTAGGAGACAGAACGCATTTCCTTCCTGAGCAGTATGGCGGCTGCGTAGTCCCATGATGTTTATACTTGCGTACTATTGTTTGTACAGATGAACGTGGTACCTTCAGGCGTTGGAAATTGCTCCCAAGGATGAACAGACTTGCTGAGGCCTACAATTTTTTTTCTGAGGTCTTGGCTAATTTCTTTGATTTTCCCATGATGTCAAGCAAAGAGTCACTGAGGTTTGAAGGTAGGCCTTGAAATACATCCACAGGACACCTCCAATTTACTCAAATTATGTCAATTAGCCTATCCAGAAGCTTCTCATAACATAATTTTCTGGAATTTTGCAAGCTGTTTAAAGGCACAGTCAATCTTAGTATATGTAAACTTCTGACCACTGGAATTGTGATACAGTGAATTATAAGTGAAATAGTCTGCCAAACAATTGTTGGAAAAATTACTTGTGTCATGCACAAAGTAGATGTACCTAACCGACTTGCCAAAACTATAGGTTTGTTAACAAGAAATTTGTGGAGTGGTTGAAAAACGAAGTTTTAATGATTCCAACCCTAAGTGTATGTAAACTTCAACTGTACATACCCGCGTGCAACAGAGCTGCAGGAGCTTGTGACCCGTTTTGTTGGTTATGTTGTCGGAAGTTCTGGGGACATATGGGGGAGGGAATGCCTCTCACCTCTCTCTCTCCTCTCTCTCTCTTTCTCTCTCTCCTCTCTCTCTCTCTCTCTCTCTCTCTCTCTCTCTCTACTTTCTCTCTGTCATGGTTTAATCTCCTATAAAGCTAATATGACCTTTGGAAAGGGGAAGATCAGACATGATCTGAAAAGACAGCAACACAATGGCACAAATACCGATCTATGATTAATTACGATGCGTGTGTGTGTGCTGTGTAAGAGCGTGCACTATACAACGTTGGTACTGTTTAATGCCTCCTTCAATCAACAGTGGGATGTCACTTGGCTAGCACCTTTACTCACGTTAAAACCAATCTCTTTAAGGTTCCTCTTCCAATTCCACTATCTCCACCTTTTCTCTCTTTCTCTTTCTCTTTCTCTTTCTCTTCTCTTCTCTCTCTCTCTCTTCTTTCTCTCTCTGTCTCTCTCTCTCTCTCTCTCTCTCTCTCTCTCTCTGCTCTCTCTCTGCTCCTCTCTCTGCTCTCTCTCTCTCCTCTCTCTCTCTCTCTCTCTCTCTCTCTCTCTCTCTCTCTCTCTCTCTCTCTCTCTCTCTCTCTCTCTGTCTCATCTATCTCCTCTCTCTCTCTCTCTATGTCTCCTCTATCTCTCTCCCATTTCCCTCTAGCTGTCATGTTAGGGTGGCATTGGGGTGTGTGCAGTTTCTTTTATATGGAATAGTCTGTAGAAGGATGTGCAGTCTCAAAATGGCCTTTCCCTCTGAACGCTTTTAAATGACACTGCACTTTTTTTCAACCCAAGTGTTCACACAGAGACACAAACCTTAGGTACAGTTCCTTCACACTTGCAAATGATTTTCCGAACTCAAATATTATTTTCATATCATCGGGAATTCCCCATTGTTATTAATCTCTACTAAGTGTATCAATCTCACCCTGATGGAGGCCGCTGCGCCTAATGCTCCAACCTGGACTCAGGGGCTGACGTAGCATATAAAGGTACATTCGGAACACCCCAATTAGTATGATATGTTACGCTTTCGTATGGTATTTATTAATTTGTAGATGTCCATCATCCATTTCAATATGATGTGTTACGATTTACAATGCATATGATATATTACGAATTGGCAATTCGCACAATATAATATGTTACACGTTTTCAGTTGCTAATTAGCTAAAATGCTAAAGTTGTCCGTGATGAGATCAACAGTCGCAACTTTTTGGGTTGCTAGATGTTCGCGTTTACGCCTACCCATCCACCCCGACCAACCACCCTATTCGTTTTTGCTTTTTGGTCTTTGTAACCATACCACAACATATCATACTAACCTAGGTGTCCCAGATCTACCTTACTGTTACTCTAGTCCCAGAGACTAGGCTGAATGTCATCCTCTTTTCTCATCTCCTCCACTCGTGTGTGTGTGTGTGTGTGTGTGTGTGTGTGTGTGTGTGTGTGTGTGTGTGTGTGTGTGTGTGTGTGTGTGTGGCGCGAGAGTGTGAGAGGAGAGGTGTGAGAGGTGAGTTGTGAGTGTGTGGGTGGGTGTGTGAGTGTGTGAGTGTGTGTGTCACTGTGAATGTGTCAGCATCTCCATATACCAAGGCCTAAACATTTCCCGTTTGCGCCAGTATTACCTGTGTTGATGGTTCTGCCTGCAGTATCCCCCTAACCCCACTACCACCTGTGTTGATGGTTCTGCCTGCAGTATCCCTAACCCCACTACAACCTGTGTTGATGGTTCTGCCTGCAGGATCCCTAACCCCACTACCACCTGTGTTGATGGTTCTGCCTGCAGTATCCCTAACCCCACTACAACCTGTGTTGATGGTTCTGCCTGCAGGATCCCTAACCCCACTACCACCTGTGTTGATGGTTCTGCCTGCAGTAGTCCTAACCCCACTACCACCTGTGTTGATGGTTCTGCCTGCAGTATCCCTAACCCCACTACAACCTGTGTTGATGGTTCTGCCTGCAGGATCCCTAACCCCACTACCACATGTGTTGATGGTTCTTCCTGCAGTATCCCTAACCCCACTACAACCTGTGTTGATGGTTCTGCCTGCAGTATCCCTAACCCCACTACCACCTGTGTTGATGGTTCTTCCTGCAGTATCCCTAACCCCACTACCACCTGTGTTAATGGTTCTGCCTGCAGTAGTCCTAGCCCCACTACCACTATTATGAGCCGCCCTCCCTCAGCAGCTCTCCTTGATGTGTGTGTTTTGTTTGTGTCGTAACCATGAGCGATAAAACAATGTTAAACGTAATCATTGTTAATTATAGGGTGAGCTGCACGGTAAACAAACACACAGCATTTGGCCTGTTTTTCCATAGAGCCACCCACTTCCTCCTCCCACCATGTCTACATCACTCACACAGACACACGCATACACACACACACATTCATACGCACGCACGCACACACACACACACACACACACCACTACAAAGAGCATGAACAGACCAAACACATTAACTACATTAACCAAGCATCCATTAGCGTCTGTCCCACCTTAACGTGGGAAAGAGAAGGCCATCAACGGCCAAGCTGAGGTTTCTCTGAGGTTTCTTTTAGTTTAGGAACTCTAGAACATACACAGGCTACACATACTGTTGGCTGGAAGTACTGTGTTACTGTAGGCTGGAAGTACTGTGTTACTGTTGGCTGGAAGTACTGTATTACTGTAGGCTGGAAGTACTGTATTACTGTTGGCTGGAAGTACTGTATTACTGTAGGCTGGAAGTACTGTATTACTGTTGGCTGGAAGTACTGTGTTACTGTAGGCTGGAAGTACTGTGTTACTGTTGGCTGGAAGTACTGTATTACTGTTGGGTGGAAGTACTGTATTACTGTAGGCTGGAAGTACTGTATTACTGTTGGCTGGAAGTACTGTATTACTGTAGGCTGGAAGTACTGTATTACTGTTGGCTGGAAGTACTGTATTACTGTTGGCTGGAAGTACTGTATTACTGTTGGCTGGAAGTACTGTATTACTGTAGGCTGGAAGTACTGTATTACTGTTGGCTGGAAGTACTGTATTACTGTTGGCTGGAAGTACTGTGTTACTGTAGGCTGGAAGTACTGTATTACTGTTGGCTGGAAGTACTGTGTTACTGTTGGCTGAATACTGTATTACTGTTGGCTGAAAGTACTATATTACTGTTGGCTGGAAGTACTGTGTTACTGTTGGCTGGAAGTACTGTATTACTGTTGGCTGGAAGTACTGTGTTACTGTTGGCTGGAAGTACTGTATTACTGTTGGCTGGAAGTACTGTGTTACTGTAGGCTGGAAGTACTGTATTACTGTTGGCTGGAAGTACTGTGTTACTGTTGGCTGGAAGTACTGTATTACTGTTGGCTGGAAGTACTGTGTTACTGTTGGCTGGAAGTACTGTGTGTATCCATACAGATTTTACATGATTGGCATTGTCTGTATTTCTGTCCTGTAAGGTTGTATTTGTAGTTGTTAGATGAGCAACCATGGCCACATTTGTTAGGAATTATGCTGATGTTTAAAGACTAGGCCAGACAGGGAGAAAATATATAATGTAATTAGCTGGGTCCTATAGCAACCAATATCCCATTCCTCCATTCCTCCAGCATCCGTTCATCTCTTTCCATTCAGGAGGACATCTTTTGTTTTTATTTCTGGTCGGTTTGAGGGAGGGTGAGGGAGGGAGGGAGGGAGGGAAGGAGGGAGGGAGGGTGAGGAAGGGTAAATTGCAAAAGGCATCCAGACAAACCGCTGCACATATGTGTAATCCACCTAATTTAGTAAAAGCTCTTTAATTTGTTTCTTTTCTTAATTTCTTTCATTCTTTCTTTCTCTTTCTTTCTTTTTCTATCTCTTCTTTGGGGACTTCTTTTTGTTTGCACACATTCTATTATATTTGGGACATTGTGTGGAATTTGGTCCAAGTTTAGTGTCTTTGTGTTTGGAATTACTCAGCGTTCTGTTGGCACGGCGACAGAACGTCATTAGCTCTCTTTTGTTTCACATCCCTCTGTTGTTTTATTTTGGTTTTGTTTTATTGAATGTTCAATATTTAGATCATTCCCTTCTCTCCCCTGTGGATTGGTTTATGCATCTAAAATAGTTATATTTCAACAGCACACAGGGGTGAACTAGTGGGTCTGATACACAGGGGTGAACTAGTGGGTCTGATACACAGGGGTGAACTAGTGGGTCTGATACACAGGGGTGAAATAGTGGGTCTGATACACAGGGGTCTTGTTTGACTGGCTTTTATATTCTAGCTGTTTGTCTATTTGAAATTGAAATGAGCAAAAGCTAACACAATATTCTGGTGTAATTCTGTATATTATGCGTTTCCTATGTAGGTTTAGGTATTGTATTCTGGAAATCCAGTACATAGAACACTGTAACCTGCCCAAACAATGACCTTCATGTCTGTTATTTCTGTTCATCTAAATGAAGGCCTCATTGTGGATGATTGTCTTCAGTGTGTTTCTGAGACAGACTGTAGCTCAATGACAGCTGAAACACATCACAGGCTCAGTCTGTCCCGTCACAGACAGATGGGACCCTTCAGAGCCTCATAACTGATGGGGGTTCTTCTGACCAGGGTTTGGCTTCGGTCCAAACACACACACACACACACACACACACACACACACACACACACACACACACACACACACACACACACACACACACACACACACACACACACACTCACAGCTCTGTAGTGTTTTAGTTAGAGGGGGTTAATGTTCTGGGGCCTTCTCTGAGGTCTGTCTGTTTATTGTCAGCACTTTCTTCTGAGCTCTTCCAGACATCATGATATAAAGTGACAGTCGAAGGAAGAAAGAAAAGTCTAATGTAAATCTCCATAAACAGGTCTCCACCAGAATAATGATTAGGAATGTGGAAACAGATTATTAACCAGCACAGCATCTATTTGACTTGACTTTGATTTGACTTTTACCATAATATGTGGCTTCCTCCTTTTGAGTGATCTCTCTAATAGTCTGCTAGCGTAGTTCCAGTGGAAGGAAAGGGTCTTGTTTTTCCCACATCATCCAACCATTCAATTCAGTCTAATTAGTCCGTTTTACTTTCTCTTTTCCAGTGTCCAGTAATGATCCTAGAGCTCTTCACAGACAGCTTCTCATTTGAACATCTTTAATCCAGTAATGGTCCTAGAGCTCTTCACAGACAGCTTCTCATTTGAACATCTTTAATCCAGTAATGGTCCTAGAGCTCTTCACAGACAGCTTCTCATTTGAACATCTTTAATCCAGTAATGGTCCTAGAGCTCTTCACAGACAGCTTCTCATTTGAACATCTTGTGATGTCACGAGAGGCTGTGTCCTGGAGGGACGTTACATCCCCCTGAGGTGGCTGCAAACCCAGACAGCTATGGCTCCATCTGCTGGTATGGTCGGGAACTCCACCCCTCTATGGCCAATCTTCCCACGCAGCTGAAACAAATGAGGAGCTGATGAGCTGAAGGTTGGGGAAGGGAAGAGACACAGTCTCCAACCTGGGCTCTCTGGAGGACAAGAGTGCTGCACGTCCACTTCCATGAGGAATATAAGGATTTGGAGATACTTACCTTTGGGAAATACTCACCTTTGGATATATGCACCTGTGGAAATACGTGAGAGACATTAGGAAGGACTTTTGCTGGGTTGGCCACTAGCTGCAACGTGGACTACAGTAAGGCTGGGGAAAAGTTATCTGAGCGAGTGAGAATTATGACTTTGGATGTGGAAGAGACATCCCTGAACTGTTAACCCTTAAAGAGCCACAAGAGAACAGAATTTTGATATATTTTCGTTAATTTCCCAAGACCTATAATAAAATCCTTGTTTTGTTTGAACCTTGTCTCCTTGCACTACTTGAGCAATCCCGCTGAAAGCTGTGTAGCCTCTCGAGACGTCACAGATGGTGGAGAATACGGGCACGCTCAAGCGTTAATAGTGCATGTCAGAGGAGGATACCGAAGGTTTGATCACCCAGTTTTCCAAGTTGGCCGTAGGCTCCCCGCCGACTGAAATGGAGGACATATTGAAAGCCCTTGTTGCTGGCCAGCAAGCCCAGATGCAAGCAAACGTGGCTCTCTTGGAGGAGCAAAAGAAAGCCAACCTTCTGAAGGCAGAGGAATTGCAGTTGCAGAGACAGAGGGTGGTCCAAAATACCCGCCCAATAAAGGCAAGTGACTTTATATCTAAGATGGGAGCTACCGATGACATTGAGGCATACCTGCATGCATTTGAGGCCACGGCCACTAGGGAAGCCTGGCCCAAGCAACAGTGGGTTGGTCTGTTAGCCCCCTTTCTAACCGGGAATCGCTGAATGCTGTCCGGGACCTGGGCCCTGACCAGGTTACTGACTATGATGCCCTGAAGTCTGAGATCCTCAGCAGATATGGACTCACAAAGTTTGGTATGGCCCAGCGCTTTCACAGCTGGACCTTCCAACCAGACCAACCTCCTCGGGCGCAGATGCATGAACTTGTCCGAATCGCAAGGAAATGGCTGGATCCGCAGAGAATACAGCAGCGGCGGTGGTGGAGGCCGTTGTGGTGGATCGATTACCTACGCGCCCTGCCTTATGAGGCAAAACAGTTCATCAGTCAACAGGCCTTGACCACGGCTGATCTGACCGTGGAAGCTGTGGAAAAGTACCAGGCCACAGCGGAGATGCTGAATGCTTCCCGAAAAGACCCCAGGAGTGCGGCCCCACCACAAATGGGAAGAACCCGTCCAAAGGACCCCAAGGTCTCGAACCCAGCCACGTCAGGACTTATCCCGGCTCCAGGGGGAGCCAGAAACCAGGCGGGTCCAAGAAGAGTACACCAGGAGGGGGCTTCGACAGTGTTACCGGTGTGGGGAGATGGGACATATCTCCTGGCAGTGTGGGAAACCAGCCGATGAACCTATGCCCACTGCGGAGTCCTCCAGCTCAGCACCCACACACCGTTTGCCTCGCTCTTGGGACTCGTAGATGGCGGCCCAGATCGACCCCCCCACCTGCCCGGTAACTGTGAATCACCATGATGTGGAAGCCTTACTGGATTCTGGTAGCCGGGCCACCCTGGTGCGTAAGGATTTGGTGGGCCCAACGTGTCTGACCCCGGGAAAGTCCTCCCAGTTTCCTGTGTCCATGGGGACACCAGAGAATACCCCATTACTGAACTTACAATGACCAGCACACGGGGAACCATACACACGACGGCGGGGGTGGTTGATTCCTCCCCGTCCCTGTCCTAATTGGACGAGACTGCCCAGCCTTTTACCCACTCTGGAGAGAGTCTCAGGAGAGGATAACCCGAGTACCTCGAAACGGAGAGGCAAGACTCATCCTGGGAAGGCTCCGGTGCAATCCTCCGAGTTACTCACTCCCGCCCCGGGCTCTGATAGGGATGGCAGGTGCCCAGACCGACACAGAGACGGAGCTACAGAATCTGGACAAAGAACTGTCTGGTCTGAAGGGGACCGCTGAGAGGTATCGTTTGTTAAAGCAACAGTTAGACATGAAGACAGAAGAGTTAGATATCCTCCAGGCTAAACTCCAACAGAGCTCCTTCCCTAAGCAACAGGAGGAGCTGGAGAGGCTGCGCAGGACCATCGAGGAGTGTGAGGAGACCCTGCGCAGTAGTAAGGAGGTCCAGAAGAAGGCAGAGGAGAAGTACAAGGTGTTGGAGAACAAGATGAAGAATGCGGAGGCAGAGAGAGAGAAGGAACTGAAAGCTGCTCAACAGAAGCTAAACTCTGCTAAAACCAAGGCTGATGCGTTCAGTAAGAAACTCAAGGAGAGACAACAGGAGGCTGAGTCCCTGGTCCTAGAGTTGGAGGAGTTGAAGAGAGAGCAGTCTGGCAAGCACCACGGCAATGCGGACGCCCTCTCCCGGCGTGATGCCTTCTTCGCTGCCTTTACCCGACGAGGACGTCGGTCCCGAGGAGGGGATGTGTGATGTCACGAGAGGCTGTGTCCTGGAGGGACGTTACATCCCCCTGAGGTGGCTGCAAACCCAGACAGCTATGGCTCCATCTGCTGGTATGGTCGGGAACTCCACCCCCTCTATGGCCAATCTTCCCACGCAGCTGAAACAAATGAGGAGCTGATGAGCTGAAGGTTGGGGAAGGGAAGAGACACAGTCTCCAACCTGGGCTCTCTGGAGGACAAGAGTGCTGCACGTCCACTTCCATGAGGAATATAAGGATTTGGAGATACTTACCTTTTGGGAAATACTCACCTTTGGATATATGCACCTGTGGAAATACGTGAGAGACATTTGGAAGGACTTTTTTGCTGGGTTGGCCACTAGCTGCAACGTGGACTACAGTAAGGCTGGGGAAAAGTTATCTGAGCGAGTGAGAATTATGACTTTGGATGTGGAAGAGACATCCCTGAACTGTTAACCCTTAAAGAGCCACAAGAGAACAGAATTTTGTTATATTTTCGTTAATTTCCCAAGACCTATAATAAAATCCTTGTTTTGTTTGAACCTTGTCTCCTTGCACTACTTGAGCAATCCCGCTGAAAGCTGTGTAGCCTCTCGTGACGTCACAATCTTTAATCCAGTAATGGTCCTAGAGCTCTTCACAGACAGCTTCTCATTTGAACATCTTTAATCCAGTAATGGTCCTAGAGCTCTTCACAGACAGCTTCTCATTCGAACATCTTTAATCCAGTAATGGTCCTAGAGCTCTTCACAGACAGCTTCTCATTTGAACATCTTTAATCCAGTAATGGTCCTAGAGCTCTTCACAGACAGCTTCTCATTCGAACATCTTTAATCCAGTAATGGTCCTAGAGCTCTTCACAGACAGCTTCTCATTTGAACATCTTTAAGCTTTTTATTCAAGAGAATAAATGTCAGAATGTGAAGTGGAGGAGCTAATAACCTTTATTCTCAGACACCCGTCCTCCTCCTCCTCCTCCTCCTCCTCCTCCTCCTCCTCCTCCTCCATTTTTCATCCTCCTCTTCTTCCTCTCCTCCTCCCCCTCCACCTCCTCCTCCCCCTCTTGTCCCCCTCCTCCTCCTCCTCCTCTCCCCCTTCTCCTCCTCTTCTCCCCCTCCTCCTTCTTCTCCCCCTCCTCCCCTCCCCCCCCTCCTTCTCCTCCTCTCCACCTCCTCCACCTCCTCCTCCTCCTCCTCTTCATCTTCCTCCATTTTTCCTCCTCCTCTTTTCCTCCTCCTCCTCCCCCTCCCCCTCCTCCTCTCCCCCTCCCCCCTCTTCTCCCCCTCCTCCTCCTCCTCCTCCCTACCCCTTCTCCTCCCTCTTCTCCCCCTCCTCCTTCTTCTCCCCTCCTCCTCCTCCTCCTCCTCCTCCTCCTTCTCCCTCTCCTCCTCCTCCTCCTCCTCCCCTCCACCTCCTCCTCTCCCCTCCTCCTCCTCTTCTCCCCCTCCTTCTCCTCCTTCTCCCCCTCCTCCTCCTCCTCCCCCCCTCCTCCTCCTCCACCTTCCCCTCCTCACTCAGAGTATGACAGAGGGACAGAGGAATGGAACTGGGTGTCCATTTCAGGATCATCAACAAAGGGTCTTTTAGGATTTCACCCGGAAGAAGAAAAACAGCAAAGCGAGATGGAGATGGAGTGAGATGTACAGTTGAAGTTGGAAGTTTACATACACTTAGGTTGGAGTCATTAAAACTCGTTTTTCAACCACTCCACACATTTCTTGTTAACAAACTATAGTTTTGGCAAGTCGGTTAGGACATCTACTTTGTGCATGACACAAGTAATTTTTCCAACAATTGTTTACAGACAGATTATTTCACTTATAATTCACTGTATCACAATTCCAGTGGGTCAGAAGTTTACATACACTAAGTTGACTGTGCCTTTAAACAGCTTGGAAAATTCCAGAAAATGATGTTATGGCTTTAGAAACTTCTGATAGGCTAATTTACATAATTTGAGTCAATTGGAGGTGTACCTGTGGATGTATTTCAAGGCCTACCTTCAAACTCAGTGCCTCTTTGCTTGACATCATGGGAAAATCAAAAGAAATCAGCCAAGACCTCAGAAAAATTTTTGTAGACCTCCACAAGTCTGGTTCATCCTTGGGAGCAATTTCCAAACGCCTGAAGGTACCACATTCATCTGTACAAACAATAGTACGCAAGTATAAACACCATGGGACCACGCAGCCGTCATACCACTCAGGAAGGAGACGCGTTCTGTCTCCTAGAGATGAACGTACTTTGGTGCGAAAAGTGCAAATCAATCCCAGAACAACAGCAAAGGACCTTGTGAAGATGCTGGAGGAAACAGGTACAAAAATATGTATATCCAAAGTAAAACGAGTCCTATATCGACATAACCTGAAAGGCCGCTCAGCAAGGAAGAAGCCACTGCTCCAAAACCGCCATAAAAAAGCCAGACTACGGTTTGCAACTACACATGGGGACAAAGATCGTACTTTTTGGAGAAATGTCCTCTGGTCTGATGAAACAAAAATAGAACTGTTTGCCCATAATGACCATCGTTATGTTTGGAGGAAAAAGAGAGTTCTTGCAAGCCGAAGAATACCATCCCAACCGTGAAGCACGGAGGTGGCAGCATCATGCTGTGGGGGTGCTTTGCTGCAGGAGGGGCTGGTGCACTTCACAAAATAGATGGCATCATGAGGAAGGAAAATTATGTGGATATATTGAAGCAACATCTCAAGACTAGTCAGGAAGTTCAAGCTTGGTCGCAAATGGTTCTTCCAAATGGACAATGACCCCAAGCATACTTCCAAAGTTGTGGCAAAATGGCTCAAGGACAACAAAGTAAAGGTATTGGAGTGGCCATCACAAAGCCCTGACCTCAATCATATAGAACATTTGTGGGCAGAACTGAAAAAGCGTGTGTGAGCAAGGAGGCCTACAAACCTGACTCAGTTACACCAGCTCTGTCAGGAGGAATGGGCCAAAAAAAGCTTGTGGAAGGCTACCCGAAACGTTTGACCCAAGTTAAACAATTTAAAGGCAATGCTACAAAATACTAATTGAGTGTATGTAAACTTCTGACCCACTGGGAATGTGATGAAATAAATAAAAGCTGAAATAAATAATTCTCTACTATTATTCTGACATTTCACATTCTTAAAATAAAGTGGTGATCTAACTGACCTAAGACAGGGCATTTTGACTAGGATTAAATGTTCAGGAATTGTGAAAACTGAGTTTAAATGTATTTGGCTAAGGTGTATGTAAACTTCCGACTTCAACTGTATTTTCTGTACTGTGATGGCTCTGTTTCAAAGAGTCCATATCAGATGTTCTTATATGACCTTCCACACTGTGTTTAAATGTTTTTTCCCTGTTTGTTCAAGCGTTATCATGTCCCCAGAGATGTTGGGTTTTGGGATGTTGAGCATCACAACCTTTGCTCTGGAAATCTGGTTTCACAAGTCAAACAGCATTCTGTCTGGTCTAGTTTCCTGAGTGTGACAATATAATGGTCTATACTCCACCCTCTAATGTATGTTGTGCTGCCACACAGCTAAATAGAAAACCATCTCTCTCTCTCGATCTATCACTCTCTCTCCCTCCCTCCTCCCCCCTTTCTCTCCTTCCCTCTCTCAGGTCTGGAACACCTGCCGTTCATGATGATGTCACACCCCCTGATCCCTGTCAGTATGGCCCCTGCCTCTGTCTCCATGGCGATGAGTCA
>NW_025534237.1:175000-225000 GCF_020615455.1 Coregonus clupeaformis | reverse complement strand
TGACATTACATTACACTTTTCACTGGCTGTCCCTCAGGTTGTGGCAGGAGGACACATATTTGGCTGCCAAAATTGCACACTTTGGCTTTTCACCCAATAAATATTTGATTTTTTCTTCCTCTTTTATAGTTTCAAATTCTTTGTACTGAATGATAATTTTGGGAAAGAAAGATTCTCTTAGGTCTGAGTATTTGTCACAGTGTAATAGGAAATGCAGCTCTGTCTCTACCTCTCCTAGGGGCAGAGTGAGCACAGCCTGTCCTCTCTGGGCAGCCAGGTTTGCCTGTGACGACCGGTCTCTATAGCCAGACTGTGCTCACTGAGTCTGTACCTAGTCAGTGTTTTTCTCAGTTTTCTATCAGTCACAGTGGTCAGATAGTCTGCCACCATGTACTGTCTGTTTAGAGCCAAATAGCATTTAAGTTTACTTTGATTTTTTGTGGTGTCTTTCCAATAGGTGATATATTTTTCTTTTTGCTTTGTGATGATTTGTTTGGGCCAGATTTTCTGAGTGCTGTCCTGAGGCTCTATGAGGTTGGTTTTGGTTAGTGAACTGAGCCTCAGAACCAGCTGGCTGAGGGGACTCTTCTCTTGTTTCATCTCTTGACATAGTAGAGCTGTGTGATGGAATGTTTTGGGGTCACTTGTTTTTAGATGGTTGTAAAATTTGATGGCTCTTTTTTCTATTCGAATAAGGAGTGGGTATTGGCCCAATTCTGCTCTACATGCGTTATTTTGAGTTTTTCTTTGCACTTGCAATACAGTCTTGCAAAACTCTGCATGCAGTATTTCGATTGGATGTTTGTCCCATTTGGTAAATTCAGTATTAGAGAGCGGACCCCATACTTCGCTGCCATATAGAGCAATTGGTTCTATAACTGACTGGAAAATTTTGAGCCAGATTCTAATTGGAATTTCGATTTTAATATTCCTTTTAATGGCATAGAATGCTCTTCTTGCTTTGTCTCTCAGCTCATTCACAGCCATGTGAAAGCTACCTGTGTTGCTGATATTTAGTCCTAGATATGTGTAATTTTTGGTGTGTTCTAATAGAACTGTGTCCAAATAGAATTTATATTTGTCATCCTGATTTCCGGACCTTTTTTGGAATATCATTATATTTGTTTATTTTTTATTAACGGTCAGGGCCCAGGTCTGACAGAATCTGTGATCTAGATGCTGCTGTAACCCCTCCTTAGTGGGAGACAGTAGCACCAGGTCATCTGCGTACAGCAGACACTTGATTTCAGTGTTGTGTAGGGGGAGACCAGGTGCTGCCGATTCTTGTAATGTTTTTGCCAATTCGTTAATGTAGATGTTAAATAGTCTGGTCTATTAAATAGTCTGGTCTAGCCCTGTTTCACTCCACGTCCCTGAGAGAAGAAGACTGTTTGCTTGTTGCCGATTTTAATCGCACATTTGTTTTTAGTGTACATTGATTTAAAAACATAATATGTTTTCCCTCCAATACCACTTTCTATTAGTTTGTAAAAAAAGACCTTCGTGCCAAATTGAATCAAATGCTTTCTTGAAGTCTACAAAACACGAGTACAGACCCAGTGTTCGACAGAGCTTCAGGAGCTGTACTCCATTTTTGTACTCCATAATTTTTTACAAATCCAATCTGGCTTCTGCTTAGGATGTTGTGTTCATCAAGGAAATTATGTAGTCTGCTGTTTATGATACTGCAGAGAATTTCCCCCAAGTTGCTGTTAATGCAAATTCCTCTGTAATTATCTGGGTCAAATTTGTCTCAATTTTTATAAATTGGTGTGATCAATCCTTGGTTCCAAATATCGGGG
This sequence comes from Coregonus clupeaformis, assembly GCF_020615455.1. Taxonomy (NCBI): domain Eukaryota; kingdom Metazoa; phylum Chordata; class Actinopteri; order Salmoniformes; family Salmonidae; genus Coregonus; species Coregonus clupeaformis. The sequence goes on along the minus strand of NW_025534237.1, from coordinate 223,198 downwards.
AAAATACCTGCAGTTAGGATAATGTTGAAGAGTTTTAGTATAGCCACTTTGAATTTGTGGTCTGTATATTTGATCATTTCATTTAAAATACCATCAGCACCACAGGCCTTTTTGGGTTGGAGAGTGCAAAGTTTTTCCTATAATTATTGTTCTGTAATTGGGGTATCCACAGGATTCTGATAGTCTTTGACTGCTGATTCAAGGATTTGTAATGTTTCTTGTATATCTTGTTGTTCTGGGCTCTTTGTTATATTGCAGTAGAGGTTTGCAAAGTGATTTCTCCACATATCCCCATTTTGGATAGCCAATTCCTCATTATGAGGTTTGTTTAATTTATTCAAATTCTCCCAGAAGTGGTTTGATTCTATGGATTCCTCAATTACATCCAGCTGATTTCTAATGTGCTGTTCTTTTTTTGTTCTTAGGGTGTGTTTGTGTTGCTTCAGTGTTTCCCCATATTGAAGGCGTATATTTTTGTTGTTTGGGACTCTGCGTTTTTGATTAGATATATTTCTCAATGACTTTCTTAGATTTTTGCAATCATTATCAAACCATTTTTCGTTATCTATTCTTTTTGGTTTGCTCTTATGTTTCTTAAGATTAGCCAAGGAGGCTAATTTGTCAAATATAAAGTTTATGTTCCAAACGGCCAAATGTACACCTTCATTGCTGAAGGAGAATGTTAATGCTAAAAAGTTGTGCAGGAGAGATTGTATTTTTTGGCTACTAATTGCTTTTTGGTAGTGATGCTTCATGGTTGGGTTCTGCTCTTTTCAGATACACTGTGATTTTACTGTGGTCTGAGAGAGGTGTTAGTGGGCTGACTGTGAAGGCTCTGAGAGACTCTGGGTTGAGGTCTATGATGAAGTAGTCTACAGTACTGCTGCCAAGGGATGAGCTGTAGGTGTACCTACCAAAAGAGTCCCCTCTTAGCCTACCATTGACTATGTACAGACCCAGTGTTCGACAGAGCTTCAGGAGCTGTACTCCATTTTTGTTTTTCACTTTGTCATAGTTGTTTCTGGGGGGGGGGGTATGTGGGAAGGGAAAGGTTGTTACTTCCCGGTAGGTGTTTGTCCCCATGACTGTTAATAGTGTCTAGTTCTTCTGCTGTTCTAGCATTCAGGTCTCCACAGACCAGCACATTGCCTTGGGCCTGAAAGTGACTAATCTTCCCCTCTAGAATGGAGAAACTCTCTTCATTGAAGTAGGGTGACTCTGAGGGGGGACTGTATGTGGCACAGAGGAAGACGTTTTTATCTGTTAAGATAGCCTCCTTGTTGATTTTTAGCCAGATAAAGAATTCTCCTGTTTTAAACAATTCGATTGAATTAGTTAGTTCAGATTTATACCATATTAGCATTCCCCCTGAGTCTCTGCCTTGTGTGATTCCTTTTAATTTGGTGGATGGTACGATTATCTCCCTATAACCTAGTGGACAGCCAGTGGAAACATCACCTCTGCACCATGTTTCCTGTAGTACTACAAAATCAACATCATCAATTTTTTAAGGAAGTCTGGGTTTCTGCTCTTTAGCCCAAAAGCAGAGTACTTCAATCCTTGTAAATTCCAACATGCAACGTAAAAAGACTTCATAACTGTTTTTTCTTTACCTTCAAAATGAGATAAACACTCACAATCCAACAAGAACTATTAAAATAGGATTTTTCAATTAAGGTAAACTCTTATTATGCAAATGTGAGTTGTTTATCATTTAAGATAGTATTTGTGTCATGCCACTTGGGTGGATGTAGTGTGAGGATGGTGGAGTTCTTGTGCTCATCTTACCATGACCCTTGGCCTATCACATGTGAGCATAGTAGATTCAGCATTTCTTTGATGTCACTCATTTCATTGGTGGGAGCTGGGCCAGTTGCTCCTCTCACAGCTTGTGCATAGCTCTGTCTGCCGGGCTGTGGCTCCTCCAGGTGTGGGTCTGTGGTGGGGGGAGGGGGGTGTTAGGCCTTGTCTGGGTGGGTCTGAAGCTGGGCTGGGGTGGTCTGTGCTGCGCTGGATGTGGTGGGCATTGAGGTTGGTGGTGCTGTGGCCGTGGCTGTGGGGTCCAGGGTGCTGGTCCGGGGTGTTGTCTCTGTGATCTCGGGGGGGTGGAGATTGCTCCGCTGTTCCTGGGTGGAGAGGTCGGGATGCGGTTTAAAGCGACGTCCTTGAGAGTCTTAGCAAGGATGGGGACTGTCTCCCTGTACAGGTGAACATGGTCATAGAGACAGTCCAGATCGAGGGTGGGATGGTGGGCCAGGTGTACATTGGGTCGCAGGGCACAGTCCCGGGAGAGGCTGGCGTTTATTCTTTGGATTGTGGCAGGGTGGAAGTCCTTCCTCTGTAGAAGGGTTGACACCACGATCCTTGAGTTGGGGAAGATTGCTGATCATCAATCACTCCCCGTAGTGAAGTCGCCACCCTCTCCTGCTGAGCACGCAGGTCGTTGCTTCCGGTGTGTATGATTATGTGGCTTGGCGACCCGAGCTGGGCTTTATCAAGCAGCGCCATGGCATACCTTTCTCGTTTTGTGTCTAGGGAAAAGTTTATTCTCCTGAACAAACTTCCCATTTGAGTCCATCAACAGGACAATCTCAGCCAGTGTTTCTTCTGGACTGGAGGGGGTAGAGTTGGGGCTGGTAGGTGTTGGAGCTGGGGTGTGGCTGGTCTGTGCCGGTGCCGCTGTCAGTGGGAGGCTGTTCTGGGGGCTGGGGGGGGAGCCATGCAGCTGGCAGGGCTGGGGAGGCCTGGCTGGTTGATGTGGGCTCCTCTGCTGTGTGAGGGCAGGTCATAGAGTGGTGATCTAGCTGCTCCTGCAGCCTGTCCTCTGTTCTCTTTCTCTCCTGCAGCTCCTCTCTTAGTGTGGTCAGCTCGTTATTACTGCTCTGCCTGTCTTTTTGGAGCTCTCTCACCTCCTTTGTTAGATCAGCCAGTTCTCTCTTGAGTCCGTCTCTCTCTTGCTGAACTTCTTTCAGCTGTGTTGCAAGGCTGCTGTCCTGCTCTGTCCGCACCTTGGTTAGGAGCTCCTCTAAGGTGTGGATGTCTGGTTGCTGTTTGCTCACACTCTCCCTGAGCAGGACCACCTCTCCCTCCAGTTTGGTGAACTGATCCCTCATGGCAACCATGGTGGTGAGGAGGGCCTGAGCCTGCTCTGCACTGAGGGGGTCGCTCTCCTCCTGGGGCGTGTCCTCCACTATGGTGGGAAGAGAGGTGCTGGATGTGCCTTTTTGGGTGGGGATAGTTGGGGTGAGGGTGGTGCTGGTGCTGGTGGAGTTTGACTTGTTGGAGGGCATGTCACTGGTGGTGTCCTTCTCTCTCTATGCTCTCTCCTTAATGGTCTGAAAGTCTGTTTCAAACAGCCTAAGGTTACCTTGCACCATGACAGTCCCAGTCTTGTAGAGGTTGATCGTTATCATGGTGCTGTCAGGGTCGTCTGTGTCTTTGACTTTCAGCTTCCACCCATTACAGATTCCCTCTTTCTTTATGGGTAGTGAGAGCAGACTGCTGAGCGCCATGCATTTGGCTGGTCAGTGAGAAAGATGAGATTACTCACATCACCGTTTTTGTAGAGGTCTGTGAAAAGGGTTTCTGGCCTCCCCTTTAGTAGATTCTGTTTAAAAGCTTTCCTCATTGTGTCATTTTTAGCCTCTGGAGGGTAGAGAATGGACTCAGCGCTGAGTGGGAGTGGGGACATGGTGCCTGTGGGCTCTGCTACTGCTGCTGCTCTGTTCTGCTGCACCATTGACTCTCTGTCTCTCTCTCTGTCTCGCTCTCTCTCTCTTGTTCTCTGTCTCTCTGTCTCTCTCTGTCTCTCTCTCTCTCTCTCTCTCTGTCTCTCTGTCTCTCTGTCTCTCTGTCTCTCTCTCTCTCTCTCTCTCTCTCTCTCTCTCTCTCTCTCTCTCTCTCTCTCTCTCTCTCTCTTGTTCTCTGTCTCTCTGTCTCTCTCTGTCTCTCTCTCTCTCTCTCTCTCTCTCTCGTCTCTCTGTCTCTCTGTCTCTCTCTGTCTCTCTGTCTCTCTCTGTCTCTCTGTCTCTATCTCTCTATCTCTCTGTCTCTCTGTCTCTCTGTCTCTCTGTCTCTCTGTCTCTGTCTCTCTGTCTCTCTCCCTCTCTCTCTCTCTGTCTCTTTCTGTCTCTCTCTCTGTCTCTCTGTCTGTCTCTCTCTCTCTCTCTCTCTCTCTCTCTCTCTCTCTGTCTCTCTGTCTCTCTGTCTCTCTCTCTGTCTCTCTGTCTCTCTCTCGCTGTCTCTCTCTGTCTCTGTCTCTGTCTCTCTATCTCTCTGTCTCTCTGTCTGTCTGTCTCTGTCTGTCTCTGTCTGTCTCTCTCTCTCTCTCTCTGTCTCTCTCTCTTTCTCTCTCTGTCTATCTCTATGTCGCTCTGTCTCTGTCACTCTGTCTGTCTGTCTGTCTGTCTGTCTGTCTGTCTCTCTCTCTCTCTCTCTCTCTCTCTCTCTCTCTCTCTCTCTCTCTCTCTCTCTCTCTCTCTCTCTCTCTCTGTCTCTGTCTCTGTCTCGCTTTCTCTGTCTCTGTCTCTCTGTCTCTCTCTGTCTCTGTCTCTCTGTCTCTCTCTCTTTCTCTGTCTGTCTGCCTGTCTCTCTCTCTCTCTCTCTCTCAGCCTTAGCATCATTGTCGGATATCACTGAATATGAACACAATTACAGGAAATAGTTAGTAGTTGATTCCTGTGAAGGTGAGGACAGCGATAGAGGTCCTAATGCACCGATCAGGATTCATTGTCTGTCCCTACTCTCTCTCTCTCTCTCTCTCTCTCTCTCTCTCTCTCTCTCTCTCTCTCTCTCTCTCTCTCTCTCTCTCTCCCCACTTCTCTCACTCTCTCTCCCCCCACTTCTCTCTCCCCCCCTCTCTCTCTCTCTCTCTCTCTCTGTCTCTCTCTCTGTCTCTCTCTCTCTCTCTCTCTCTCTCTATCTCTCTCTCTCTCTCTCTCTCTCTCTCTCTCTCTCCCTCCTCTCTCTCTCTCTCTATTCCCTCTCTCTCTCTACTCCCTCTCTCTCTCTCTCTCTCTCTCGGTGGTCTTTGTGGGAAGCGGAGATGAAGTGAAGACAAATAATTATATGGAATAATCCATTAGAGAGGAGAGAGGAGAGGAAGGAGAGGCAGCGGGGCTAAATTAGTTAGCGATTTGCAGAGCATGAATTAATGAACAAGGCCCTCTCGCCACGGCTCCTCTCACAGCCAGCTGATTTCCATAATGACCACCTCCCAAGCTTTGAGGCTGCCGTTTGCGTCAGTTGTGTGGTTTTTCCGTTATGAAGGTTTACATTAGCTTAATGAGGACTGTTCAAGGGCAAAACAGTCAGCAGAATTGAGAGAGAGAGAGAGAGAGAGAGAGAGAGAGAGAGAGAGAGAGAGAGAGAGAGAGAGAGAGAAGAGAGAGAGAAGAGAGAAGAGAGAGAGAGAGAGAGAGAGAGAGAGAGAGAGAGAGAGAGAGAGAGAGAGAGAGAGAGAGAGAGAGAGAGAAGAGAGTACAGTCATTACATTACATACTAGGCCATTTGAATAAAACACACTTCACACTTCACAGGTTTCTGTTTGGCAGGATGACAGAGAACCGCGTTGCCAGATATGTAATTAAACCAATAAGATTTAACCAGTAAGAGACGTGTACGGTCATAAAGAGAGTGATGATTATATGAAACAGGATGCATTAGTTTAATAAGACATGGTTCATAATGGTAGAACTGAACTAGTGGGACGACTGGATAGATGATACATGAGAGGCTAATTGGAACTGTTTTGATTAGGCATATGTTTAATTTAATCAATTGGTTTGCTTTATGGACAAATGAAAAACCATGCCAGTTACTGGTCGGCTTGTTCAGTTGTAATTGTGGTGGTACATAATTTGATTGGTTCCTCTAAGGGATTGAATGGAGTTGAATATCTAGTGTACACAAAGAAATAGGTTTTAAAACATCCTGCTGTTTTCTGAATTCTGTCATTCTGTCACATATGAATCATTAGAGTACGTTTGTGAATGTACTCTTCTAGCTATATTCTCTGTTTGAACACTTGATCCAATGTTAAGATGAAAGATCAGAAGACAGTTAATCCACTTTGTCCACAATAAGCCTTTTCCTTTCAACTTCATTCAGACCTCACCTCTCTTCACTTCTGCTGACAGTCAGGACGCTTCACTTGGTGGAGTTCATCAGCCCAAGGGAAGGAGGGATGGAAGAGGAGCCAATAAGAAAGAGGATGATGGAAAGAAAAAAGAGAAAAAAAATAAAACAATGACCTTGGATGAAGAGATCTGGGGAGGAGAGAGGGAGAGGGAGAGGAGATGAGGGGAGAGAGGGAGAGGATAGGAGGAGAGGAGAGAGGAGAGGAGGAGGGGAGGAGAGGAGAGAGGTAGAGGAGGAGGGGAGAAAGGGAGGGGAGAGGAGAGAGGGAGAGGAGAGGAGAGGATAAAGGGAGAGGAGAGGAGAGGAGAGGAGAGGAGAGGAGAGGAGAGGAGGAGAGGAGAGGAGAGGAGAGATGAGAGAGGGAGAGGAGAGAAGGAGAGGAGAGGAGAGAGGGAGAGGAGAGAAGGAGAGGAGAGGAGAGAAGGAGAGGAGAGAGGGAGAGGAGAGAAGGATAGGAGAGAGGGAGAGGAGAGAAGGAGAGGAGAGAAGGAGAGGAGAAGAGAGTAGAGAGGGAGAGGATAGAAGGAGAGGAGAGAAGAGAGGGAGAGGAGAGAAGGAGAGGATGAGAGAGAGGAAGAGGAGAGAAGGAGAGGAGAGAAGGAGAGGAGAGAAGAGAGGGAGAGGAGAGAAGGAGAGGAGAGAAGGAGAGGATGAGAGAGAGGAAGAGGAGAGAAGGAGAGGAGAGAAGGAGAGGAGAGAAGAGAGGGAGAGGAGAGAAGGAGAGGAGAGAAGGAGAGGATGAGAGAGAGGGAGAGGAGATAAGGAGAGGAGAGAAGGAGAAGGAGAGGGGGGAGAGGAGAGGGGGGAGAGGAGAGGAGAGGGGGGAGAGGATGGGGGGAGAGGATGGAGGAGAGGGTGGAGGGAGAGGGTGGAGGGAAAGGATGAGGGAGAGGAGGGAGAGATGGATAAAACAGTAACTCAATAGAGGATCAGTCACATTGAAGGAGGGGAGGAGGGAGGGGAGGAGAGGGAGGGGGATCTATACAGCATCCCGCTGATGCTGCAGTAGGGAGCGGGGGGGCCCTAAGGGGCCACAGGAGAAGAAGTAGAGTTAGACGCCCTGCGTTTGACGAGCGCTGAGCAACACCTGACACTGACAGACTGCTAATTACATCTAGTACTGATATAGAGGGATGATTTTAGAAACGGGAGAGGAAATGAAAAGAGAGATAGAGAAAGGGAGGAGGGAGTGAGAGATGGACGAGAGAGAGAGAGAGAGAGAGAGAGAGAGAGAGAGAGAGAGAGAGAGAGAGAGAGAGAGAGGAGAGAGAGAGAGAGAGAGAGGGAGAGAGAGAGAGAGAGAGAGAGAGAGAGGGAGAGAGAGAGAGAGAGAGAGAGAGAGAGAGAGAGAGAGAGAGAGAGAGAGAGAGAGAGGGATTTTCTCTTTGAAACACATTGAATGTGACACTAGCCTGTTTGCCCTGCCAAGATTGGAGGCTGGGATGGAGAGGGGAAGAGGGAGGAGAGAACAGGAGGGGAAGGAGCAAAGATGCTTTGCCAGCTAGGTGGAGTAAAATGTGATGGTGTGTGTGCGTGAGTGTGTAGGGTAAATCTAATTCAACCCCATCAGACTCAGGTGAAGGTGAGACAGCCTGTAGTTTAAGTGGTGACCACAGTTCAGACAGAGCACAGTGAACTCTACCGCCCAGAAGCGCTTTAATTTTTCTTCAAAATAGTTTTTAGGAAATAATGTAAATGTAATTCAGAGTACTGTAGGGCATCTAAGAGCCTTCAGTTGGAGTAGTGACATGAAAAACTGGCGGAGCATCATAGCCCACAGCCTGCCTTGTAAACTAGTCTTCAAACTCCCATCACTAGAACAGCAGGAAAACAGCACACCAGAAACATGACTACTTCTGGATTATCCAGAACCATGTTGTTCTGTTATTGTTTTAATGGTCTCATTAATATTCTACTGCAGAACGGTGTCTCTCCTCTCCTCTCTACACAAACTGCTGCTCAAACAGAAAACAGGAAGACGTTTTTTCCCTCCCAACCTTCGAAAGTTGACATTAGCATTTAGCTGCTTGGAATGAAGTTGAATGCACCTTTAGCTAAAAAGCTAATGTTAATTCGGTCTTCATTGTGAGTCGTAAAGAAAGTCATCAAAGCAACAACAAAAAAAGGCCATCCTCTCTCAAACAGTGATTTACATGGAGAGGAAATAAGACTCACAGAGCTGTTATTGTGCTGCCAGGGTCTCACTGCTTAATCTGTGATGTCTTTACTCAATCTGATCTGTAGAGGAGGTAAAACAATCTGATCTGTAGAGGAGGTCAAACAATCTGATCTGAAGAGGAGGTAAAACAATCTGATCTGTAGAGGAGGTCAAACAATCTGATCTGTAGAGGAGGTCAAACAATCTGATCTGTAGAGGAGGTCAAACAATCTGATCTGTAGAGGAGGTAAAACAATCTGATCTGTAGAGGTCAAACAATCTGATCTGTAGAGGAGGTCAAACAATCTGATCTGTAGAGGAGGTCAAACAATCTGATCTGTAGAGGAGGTCAAACAATCTGATCTGTAGAGGAGGTAAAACAATCTGATCTGTAGAGGAGGTCAAACAATCTGATCTGAAGAGGAGGTCAAACAATCTGATCTGTAGAGGAGGTCAAACAATCTGATCTGTAGAGGAGGTCAAACAATCTGATCTGTAGAGGAGGTCAAACAATCTGATCTGTAGAGGAGGTCAAACAATCTGATCTGTAGAGGAGGTAAAACAATCTGATCTGTAGAGGTCAAACAATCTGACCTGTAGAGGAGGTCAAACAATCTGATCTGTAGAGGAGGTCAAACAATCTGATCTGTAGAGGAGGTCAAACAATCTGATCTGTAGAGGAGGTCAAACAATCTGATCTGTAGAGGAGGTCAAACAATCTGATCTGTAGAGGTCAAACAATCTGATCTGTAGAGGAGGTAAAGCAATCTGATCTGTAGAGGAGGTCAAGCAATCTGATCTGTAGAGGAGGTCAAACAATCTGATCTGTAGAGGAGGTCAAACAATCTGATCTGTAGAGGAGGTCAAACAATCTGATCTGTAGAGGAGATCAAACAATCTGATCTGTAGAGGAGGTCAAACAATCTGATCTGTAGAGGAGGTCAAACAATCTGATCTGTAGAGGAGGTCAAACAATCTGATCTGTAGAGGAGGTCAAACAACCCTACTCAATCTGCCATAGAGACAGAGGGGTGGAAGAGACACTTAAACTAATTAAAGAAACAGACCAGCTGTTGGCTTTCTATACCAACTGGCAGAGATCGCAGGCGTCTGTCTGTGAGGAGAAAGACAAGAGAAGGAGAAAGTGTGTGATTTAAACTTGGCCATGACATAGTTATCAATGTCAGTTGTGCAGGAGAACAGACACTTGTGTACAGTACACAGTATTACAGCATACTCAGGGGATAGTGTGTGTTTCCATCTGTGTGTCTTAACAGCAGTGGTGCCACACTGAAAAGGTTGGCTATTCAGCAGTGGGTTTTGTTTCTTGTGTTTGTCAGTTGTAGTTTAGTTGTGGACACAGCCAATTACAATCTTCCTCTAATTTGCATGTTCTGAAGAATAAATATCACCATCACACTCTTTCTTTTGTTTTTACACAGGAGAGCCAATCACAACTGTACATGCATTCTCATGACTTCTCTACTGTTTTTTCTTTGTTTGTCCCCAGATGACTGTGGTTCCCTGAGCACCCAGACAGTCAGAGAGCCAGTCAGAGAGCCAGTCAGAGACGGCTATGAGAGGCTGTCGTTCTCGGGGCAGAAGCTTCCTCCAGGGTTCCCCGGCCCCTTTATCTTCCCTGAGGGGCTGTCGTCAATAGAGACACTTCTCACTAACATCCAGGTGGGGCTCTACTCACTGTTTTCCACTGAATAATCCCATAGGGTATATTGGTGACAATGTTTTGCTGAACATGTTTTGATATCCAGCACCTACTTAAAGACATTGGATGTGCGTAGGCTATGCATTTTCTTTCTCCACTCACAGTTTGTCATCACACATCTGGATGTGTAACTCCACTTCAACTCATCTCTCTAACTGTGTCTCTGGGCTCCACTTCAACTCATCTCTCTAACTGTGTCTCTGGGCTCCACTTCAACTCATCTCTCTAACTGTGTCTCTGGGCTCCACTTCAACTCATCTCTCTAACTGTGTCTCTGGGCTCCACTTCAACTCATCTCTCTAACTGTGTCTCTGGGCTCCACTTCAACTCATCTCTCTAACTGTGTCTCTGGGCTCCACTTCAACTCATCTCTCTAACTGTGTCTCTGGGCTCCACTTCAACTCATCTCTCTAACTGTGTCTCTGGGCTCCACTTCAACTCAGCTCTCTAACTGTGTCTCTGGGGGATCACCAATCATTGTTTAAACCTCAAAACACCCAACTCTACCTCCAGCATATTTATTTTGAATATTATTTTTTAAATGTCCCGTAAGACTTCTAACATTGAGATGGGAGATATGAGATGTAGAGACTACACACAACAGTGATGTATGGATTTAGATAAGATATGTAGAGACTACACACTACAGTGATGTATGGATTTAGATATGAGATGTAGAGACTGCACACTACAGTGATGTATGGATTTAGATATGAGATGTAGAGACTACACACTACAGTGATGTATGGATTTAGATATGAGATGTAGAGACTACACACTACAATGATGTATGGATTTAGTGTAACAACCTCTTGATGTGTGTCTTACTCTGTGCCCTCCAAGCAGGGCTTGCTGAAGGTTGCCATAGACAACACGCGTGCTCAGGACAAGCAGGTGCAGACGGAGAAGTCAGCGCTGAAGATGGAACTGTTCAGAGAGAGGGAGCTAAGAGAGAAACTGGAGAGACAGCTCACCATGGAGCAGAAAAACAGAGGTAGGTTAACACTACATTACACACAACACACTGCACATCATACTACACATCTCTGTTTCCTGAAAACAAGCACCGCAATTCCTCACAATCCTCAAATGTTCTGTCTATTTCAGTGCCTCAAATGTTCTGTCAATTTCAGTGCCTCAAATGTTCTGTCTATTTCAGTGCCTCAAATGTTCTGTCTATTTCAGTGCCTCAAATGTTCTGTCAATTTCAGTGCCTCAAATGTTCTGTCAATTTCAGTGCCTCAAATGTTCTGTCTATTTCAGTGCCTCAATTGTTCTGTTTATTTCAGTGCCTCAAATGTTCTGTCTATTTCAGTGCCTCAAATGTTCTGTCTATTTCAGTGCTGATGCAGAAGCGTCTGAAGAAGGAGAAGAAGACAAAGAGGAAACTTCAGGAGGCTCTGGAGTTTGAGTCTAAACTGAGAGACCATGCAGAGCAGACACTGCAGAAGACTGTAGCATCAGACAGAGCCCTCTGTGGTAAGCATTTAGGCTACATGACCTTTTACATTCTGATTTCATTCACATTCACTTCAGTTTTACATTTAATTGACATTTTACTCTTTATTCACTCTTAATTAATGGTGCAGTTTTATGTTGTCATTTATGTTCATTTATGAAAATGGATGTAGTGCATCTATTACCCTTTTACTTCTCATTTAGTAGTAATCAAGTGTGATAATTAATGACTAAACTCCCGCCTCTCCGTCATCATTACCCTCCAATCAGACTCACTGACCCAGGAAGTAGACAACGGTAACCAAGGTAACGGCAGGACTGATGCAGAGGCAACGATACAAGGTAAGACAGCTTCTGAATGGCTCATCCATCCTTATCCTAGTTGCCTAAATGTCTGGGTGTTTACGTTGAGTTAAACTAACTCTGTTGGTTTATGTAGCAGAAATCAAGTTGATAAACAGTTTTTAGTAGTTAAGTGGGTGTTTGAGTGTATGACTCTATTCTAATCTGTTATGAAGGTGTTTGAGTGTATGACTCTATTACACACTTAGTACTATAAATGCATTTTCACCAGCTCTGTGTGGAGTCCCAAACTAGGGCCTAAGTGATGACCATTTCAGATGCTCTCATTGCTCTGTATATCAGAATGACAGTACACCCCATCTACCCCCTCTCTACCCCACAGACCCCATCCACTTCCTCTCTCTCCTGATACAGAGTCCCCCCACAGACCCCATCTACCCCCTCTCTCCCCCACAGACCCCATCCACTTCCTCTCTCTCCTGATACAGAGTCCCCCCACAGACCCCATCTACCCCCTCTCTCCCCCACAGACCCCATCCACTTCCTCTCTCTCCTGATACAGAGTCCCCCCACAGACCCCATCTACCCCTCTCTCCCCCACAGACCCCATCCACTTCCTCTCTCTCCTGATACAGAGTCCCCACACAGACCCCATCTACCCCCTCTCTCTCCTGCTGCAGAGTCCCCGACAGGGACTGGCTCCCTCTTTGTTAGCAGATCAAACATCTAAACCGTTAAAAGGGAAATTTAATTTAATGTCAGTGAAGCAAAAAAAAAGAGCAAGGCCCCGTAATTAATGGCTGTCTTAATTGTCCTCCTGTTGTATTTGCATAGACATCATTTGCATAATTTACATGCAGTAATACATCTTTCCAAAGAGTGTTTTAAACAGACAACAGACAATAGGCCCTAGAAGACAAAACAGAACAATACTCTTATGTATCTTAGTTTGCTATCTTTGCTGATCATCTTCATTTACTATCTTTGTTTATCATCTTAGTTGACTATCTTTGTTTACCATCTTTGTTTTTCACCTGTTGTTTCTCAGATGGAAGACTCTTCCTGAAAACCACAGTGATGTATTAAAGACAGCATGAAGAGACTCTTCCTGAAAACCACAGTGATGTATTGAAGACAACATGGAGAGACTCTTCCTGAAAACCACAGTGATGTATTGAAGACACCATGGAGAGAAGAGAAGATCGATTCGAGCACCATTGGAGAGATTCCAGGGACTTGCAGCAGCAACATTATGGACGTTTCAGTACTCCACACTGCCATAAAAGACTGACAATACACAACAAAGAACAAATCATCCAAGCATTGTCATAACAGTGGTACATGCAATACCAATGTATTTCACAGCAACACATTCACAACAAAGTGTAACTGAGTGAGAGATTTTTATACTTTATTTAAACCAGCCCAAATACTCAGAGAAGGACAAATCCACATCCGATTTTTGACTTATTGTCCGTATTCCTGTCTCAAATTTTATAAGATTTAAATGTTTTAAAGCATAATGTCATGAAGGTCAGTAATCTAGAGGTTAATTTATTATGTTATTTCTGTACATAAATTGATACAATGTTTCATTACGATATTAGTTTTTGTTGTTTATTCTAGTAATGGAAAATTACAGTTAGTCCTTTGCCATTGATGTATATCAGATGAAAGGTAAAGGATTCCTGACCTATGGTATTGTATGTGTACATAAAGTAAACATATTGTATTGTGTATTGTATGCAGTAGATCAGCTAGATGGAAAAAAAAGAATACAAACATTCTCATTTGTCCCAGTCTTATGTCTTCTAATGATCAACCCATCAGTCCCTCAATACATTTGAATGAGAACAACCACGTGTGTCAGTTTATTGGTCCTGAGAATGACAAGCCAAGGACAGGTGACCTATCACTGGCAGCGTAAGGGGGTTTTAATGGTTTCTTCAGATGAAGAATACAGAAATGCATTGAATGCAACACTCAGATGAAAGCAGTGCCATTATTGTTCACTTTAATGCCATTCTACCATCCCCTCTGAAAGCACAGAGCTTTATTCTGCATGAGGTGGGATTGGTATGCCATTGATTTGTGCCTGGTTTCTAAAAACTAGCACGTAGATGATATCAACAGAGTGAGAGAGAAAGAAAGAAAGAAAGAGATGGGGAGAGAGAGAGAGAGAGAGAGAGAGAGAGAGAGAGAGAGAGAGAGAGAGAGAGAGAGAACGAGAGAGAGAGAGAGAGAGAGAGAGAACGAGAGAGAGAGAGAACGAGAGAGAGAGAGAGAACGAGAGAGAGATGGAAAGCGAAAAATTTCACCGGTAACAAGTAGTGAAACATGTTGACACAGCATTATCACACCCCTCATCATCTCCTTCTGGCAGGTTTCCTTTCTGGAGTAAAAACACTGGCCAATGTAACAGGCCAGGGCATATGAATGAATGACATTATTCAAACCTCTATTGTGGAAAAAAATGTCTCTAAGCAATAGCACTTTCCACATTCAGAACGAGGTTAAAGTCTCAATCAACCCTGGATAAAGATAAATGTTTAATAGGAGAAAGAGAATGAGAGGAGTGTTATTATGTTGGACTTGGGCTCAGTGATATCCAACCCTTTCATAAAGGGTTTCTATTGAAATATATCATTGTACTGTACTGCAGCCCATCCTATTCACTCAATGACACATTTGGAGATGTCTTGGTAATAAACTGTCCACTTTCATACATCTATTTCTCAATTCAAGTTTCTCAGTACAAAGCTCAGAATATATCTATTAAATCTGCTTTACCACACTGACAGCTCTCATTCAATTCAATTAATTTAAATTCAATATATCTTTATTGTCCCGAAGGAGCATAGAAACAGCAAAACAACCCCAGGAACAAACACAAGTATCAGACTTCAGTCATACTTCCTGCTCCTGTTCAGCCAATCACCAATCAGCACCAGTCGTTTACAGTTGTTTACCCTGTAGCTACCGTCATTACCTCTTTAACAAGGCCCAGGTGCAGGGCCCGCAGTGTGTGTGTGTATTTAGGGGAAAGGATCTGACGTCTCCGTCCAGGCAGGCCCTCCTAACAGCTGGATCCACTCATCGTCCCTCCTATACCCCTCGGAGCATCACCCACACATACTCACACACTCACACACAGGGAGGGAGGAAGAGAGGGAGAGAGAGAGAGGGATGGAGAGACTGGAAAGAGAGAGAGAGACAGACAGACCGAGACATTAGCCACGTTTATACCTGGTTCTAACATGCGCCCTTTGTCCTGATCTTGTACTCATTCTGATTGTGCCCACATTTTCAGACAGGTGTAGACGATTAAAAGACACATTGTGAACTGATTTTGATCAGATCTTAAAAGTGTAAACTGGCAAGATCAGGACAAGATCAGGACGAAGGACATGGTAGAGAGAGGAGACAGACAGACAGGGTAGAGAGAGGAGATAGATAGACAGGGCAGAGAGAGGAGACAGACAGACATGGTAGAGAGAGGTGGCAGACAGACAGTAGACAGAGGAGGCAGACAGACAGGGTAGAGATCAGGACGAAGGACGCATGAAAGCGACAGTTATAAACAGGGCTAGAGAGAGGCAGGAGAGAGGAGAAGGGAGAGGAGACAGACAGAGTAGAGAGAGGATACAGACAGGGTAGAGAGAGGAGTCAGACAGGGTAGGGAGAGGAGACCGACGGTAGAGAGATGACAGACAGACAGGGTAGAGAGAGGAGACAGACAGACATGGTAGAGAGAGGAGTCAGACAGACAGGGTAGAGAGAGAGACAGACAGACAGACAGACAGACAGACAGACAGACAGACAGACAGACAGACAGACAGACAGACAGACAGACAGACAGGGTAGAGAGAGGAGACCGACGGTAGAGAGAGGAGACAGACAAGGTAGAGAGAGGAGTCAGACGGGGTAGAGAGAGGAGACAGACAAGGTAGAGAGAGGAGACAGACAGACAGGGTAGAGAGAGGAGACAGACAGACATGGTAGAGAGAGGAGTCAGACAGACAGGGTAGAGAGAGGTGACAGACAGACAGACAGACAGACAGACAGACAGACAGACAGACAGACAGACAGACAGACAGACAGACAGGGTAGAGAGAGGAGACCGACGGTAGAGAGAGGAGACAGACAAGGTAGAGAGAGGAGTCAGACGGGGTAGAGAGAGGAGACAGACAAGGTAGAGAGAGGAGTCAGACAGGCACGGTAGAGAGATGACAGACAGACAGGGTAGAGAGAGGAGACAGACAGACAGGGTAGAGAGAGGAGACAGACAGACAGGGTAGAGAGAGGAGACAGACAGACATGGTAGAGAGAGGAGACAGACAGACATGGTAGAGAGAGGAGACAGACAGACAGGGTAGAGAGAGGAGACAGACAGACAGACAGAGTAGAGAGAGGAGACAGACAGACAGGGTAGAGAGAGGAGACAGACAGACAGGGTAGAGAGAGGAGACAGACAGACATGGTAGAGAGAGGAGACAGACAGACAGGGTAGAGAGAGGAGACAGACAGACAGAGTAGAGAGAGGAGACAGACAGACAGGGTAGAGAGAGGAGACAGACAGACATGGTAGAGAGAGGAGACAGACAGACAGGGTAGAGAGAGGAGACAGACAGACAGGGTAGAGAGAGGAGACAGACAGACAGGGTAGAGAGAGAAGACAGACAGGGTAGAGAGAGGAGGCAGACAGACAGGGTAGAGAGAGGAGACAGACAGACAGGGTAGAGAGAGGAGACAGACAGACAGGGTAGAGAGAGGAGACAGACAGACATGGTAGAGAGAGGAGACAGACAGACAGGGTAGAGAGAGGAGACAGACAGACAGAGTAGAGAGAGGAGACAGACAGACAGGGTAGAGAGAGGAGACAGACAGACAGGGTAGAGAGAGGAGACAGACAGACATGGTAGAGAGAGGAGACAGACAGACAGGGTAGAGAGAGGAGACAGACAGACAGAGTAGAGAGAGGAGACAGACAGACAGGGTAGAGAGAGGAGGAAGACAGACATGGTAGAGAGAGGAGACAGACAGACAGGGTAGAGAGAGGAGACAGACAGGGTAGAGAGAGGAGGCAGACAGACAGGGTAGAGAGAGGAGACAGACAGACAGGGTAGAGAGAGGAGACAGACAGACAGGGTAGAGAGAGGAGACAGACAGACATGGTAGAGAGAGGAGACAGACAGACAGGGTAGAGAGAGGAGACAGACAGACAGAGTAGAGAGAGGAGACAGACAGACAGGGTAGAGAGAGGAGACAGACAGACAGGGTAGAGAGAGGAGACAGACAGACATGGTAGAGAGAGGAGACAGACAGACAGGGTAGAGAGAGGAGACAGACAGACAGAGTAAAGAGAGGAGACAGACAGACAGGGTAGAGAGAGGAGGAAGACAGACATGGTAGAGAGAGGAGACAGACAGACAGGGTAGAGAGAGGAGACAGACAGGGTAGAGAGAGGAGGCAGACAGACATGGTAGAGCGAGGAGACAGACAGGGTAGAGAGAGTAGGCAGACAGACAGGGTAGAGAGAGGAGACAGACAGACAGACAGACAGACAGACAGACAGACAGACAGACAGACAGACAGACAGGGTAGAGAGAGGAGACAGACAGGGTAGAGAGAGGAGACAGGCAGGGTAGAGAGAGGAGGCAGACAGACAGGGTAGAGAGAGGAGACAGACAGACAGACAGGGTAGAGAGAGGAGGCAGACAGACAGGGTAGAGAGAGGAGACAGACAGACAGGGTAGAGAGAGGAGGCAGACAGACAGGGTAGAGAGAGGAGACAGACAGACAGGGTAGAGAGAGGAGACAGACAGACAGGGTAGAGAGAGGAGACAGACAGACAGGGTAGAGAGAGGAGAGGCAAAGCGACCGTCAGACCAGCAGCCATCTGCTCATCTCCTGTTAATGAACAAAGCAAACAGCAGGAGTCAAGGCCAGCTCAGCTCCGTTCCAAATCCTGATTATTTTTATTGACAGAAACACACTTTAATTGTATTAGGCTTGATTGAGAACAGGGGCAAGGCCACCTTTTAGACCTCCCTGCTCTCTCTGCTTCAGTGAACTAATGGTAATGGAGTTGCTAGGCTGTGTTCCAGAGGAAGAGTCACTCATTGTTGATCTGACTATAGGCCTAGGATTGAAGTAACTGCTGTAATAGTCACTATGTCTATGGAAAAGGCTTCTAGGTAGTACACTGTATTGAGTAGCCTATACTAAGGTCACAATATTTAAAGGGGCAATCAGCGGTTGCTACATCCATTTTTGGACTTATTGGTGTAAGTTAATGACATGTGCCCACATATTCTTGAAGAATATAACTTATAAATGCCTCATGAGCTTAGTTCAACTGTCGTACCCCATCAGAACACAAATATAAGCTTGTTTTACTCCAATGTTTGTAAACAAAGAAAATGTAAACAAACACTATATAGCCTCAAAACATGGTTTAAACGATCATTTTGATATCATGGATTGTCAGTCCTTGCATCCATAGCTCCAACTATGAATTTTAGATCGGTTAAATTTCTCCAGCCCCATCCTTCAGCCCTTTACCAAAACAGGGGTGGGGAATCGCTTTGTTATTGTTTCTACTGTTGATTGCCGCTTTAAGTGCTACAAGCAGACGATTGAGCTATTTGGAAATGTGATGATAACAAAGATAGGCCTGATTTCCATCATTGACTGTAGGCCTACAATATATTCGTAATGTAATCATCGTTGATTGTAATGTGGTTTGTCTCAGATGGCTGTATCCAAACATCCGCATTGGTCATCAGCTATTATTGTAGCCTACAACATGACGTTGATAAGCTCTCATACTTCCAGAGCGCCTCAAGATGAGATGATGAGCGCGCCTCCTACTCGAGCGCGTGCTGTTCATCTCGCTGGGTATTCAATACGGTGGGTCCGCGCGCAGCACATATCAAATACCAAACAGATGGCCGTTAGACAAACGAGCTAATTTTCTCCGAGCCAGCGGCGGGGAACAAATTAAAGTATTTTCTCACCTACTGAAGCTAAATGTTGATTTTTCTTCTCTTCTTCACTCCTCCACATTTAGCAGCTGGCTGCCTGTGCGTTTCACATCAACTCAAATGAAAGACAATCTTGTTTTCATTAATTTCCAACACAGTGAGTCTCTTGTTATGGAGATTAAAATGAGTCTGTGATGCCCATCATTTGTCATGATGATAGACTGGGGGCCCCAACCCAGAGATGCCAATACACTACATATGTTTTGCCTGGGTAGATACATCTAATAAATGCCTGGCTGTATTTGATAGACCACATTTGTCTTACTGCTCCCACAACACACATTTGGGGGAAGCACATGCTCAGCCACAGTGCACCTTCCAAGGGCCATGCGGAAGGGAACAATGGTAGACTACCTGCAACCAGCAGCCTTCATGTTGACAGTTCATCTTGCACTTCCAAAAAGAAACACCCACCCTAGATGACCTCCTTCATTTGTATTATGGGTACAGAGAAATGTTCCTGAGATCTCCAATTGAAAGACAGGTGTCCTTTTCAGAGAATTCCTCAACAGAAGAACATTGCAGACAGATGACTAGGAGGATATAGTATCTATGCTTATTTATGACTTTTTTTTATTTAATTAGGCAAACTTTTCTACTGGTAAACTGGATCGTACCTCTGAATCCATCATGATCTAATGGATAATTAAAGAAACACTGCCACCTTGTGGATATAAAATGCAACTGCTTTTAATCTTGAGTTGAATCCATCATTGACAATCCTGGACACTTTGAAAAAAAAAATGACATGCCAGATGTTGAAGAAAAAAGAGACATTAAATTCATATAAAACTAAACACAATTCTCAATAAATTATTGACCGTTTTTTTACACATCCAAAAAGCCATAAAGGAATCGAAAACAACCCATCATTGTAGCACTGTGTGATGATTGGGAGTGCCAATCAATGTATCCTTCAGTCAGAAGAGAGACGACTGAACTGACAACCTATATGATTCTGAGGGAGGGAGGGGTACTGAAACATTGGATATCTGGGCATTGCAGTCATTCATATTGTCAGATTGCACGCCAAGCTGATGACAGGAACACAAAAGTCAAGGAGAATTGGCCTCTGACGTTTACAGACCAAATGTTACACACACCATTTTCCTTCAAATGAAGCCAGGGGTCAAATACAGAGGCACGAGGAATAGGTCAGGGTAATAGAAGCTCACTATTTGGCAATATTTTGAAACTTGACAGCGTGAAAAGACTTCCACTCAGCAGCATTGTTCTGTTGGGATCGGTCTCGGATCTTCAGTTGGTGCAGTTTTCTGAGGCCTGGAACAGAAGGCAGACACATATTGTCATATTTTTTACACATCAGGTGCAACATGCAACAGTGGTGAGGCAGAGATGGAGGTATCTAGATCCAGTCAGAAAGAGTAGCCTATCAGTCAGATTGAAGCATAATGGACTCATAAAAACACTGGCAGTTATGTGAAGGATAACCACAACAATTGACCTTGTCCTGTACAGAGCAGAATCTATGACAGGGCTCTCCAACCCAGTTCCTGGAGAGCTACCGTCCTGTACAGAGCAGAATCTATGACAGGGCTCTCCAACCCAGTTCCTGGAGAGCTACCGTCCTGTACAGCAAATCTCAGGGCTCTCCAACCCAGTTCCTGGAGAGCTACCGTCCTGTACAGAGTAGTGAGTCTCTATAGCAGGGCCCACGGGACAAACTTGGCCCAGACAACATTTGGTTCTCAAAAGTGTGGGCAACCTTGTTCTATTGCGTCTCAGTTCTGTAAGTACTTATCCCTGTCCCCCTGACCCTGGCCTTACCTTTAGTGAATCGGAGGCTTTACGTAGCTCCTTGATGACAGAGGACAGGGCCTCTGGGTTGATGCCCTGCTCACACAGCCTGACACAGATAGACAGAGACTGCATGTCCAGCCCTGTGTTCAGCAGCCTAGAGATCTCCAGCAGCACTTGTGGGGAAAAGTAAGAGAGAAAATATAAAAATATGTCTGGCATATAACAAGCTGTATAGTTTAAACCATGTCACGTTTCAAGATAAAAGCATTCTGACTAATACTGCTGTGTGGTGGAGTTGTTGCCATGGGTACAGAACGAAATATGATAACGTTAGCTAGCTAGCTATTTACCTAGCTAGCTACCTTACTGTCAAGGCAATCTTTAGGCATTGCAATCAGTAGTGTATGTGTCACATTAGTAAAACACATATCTACGTGCTACAACAGACATTATCATAACCTAGCAAACTAACGTTAGCTAACTCACCATCCATCGTTTCTCGGACAGCATTCATGTTGTTAGCATTAGCACTGCTAGCCATGATCAGTTATTGTGGGACCTCCGAGATTAACTCAAACAGCAACTTCAACAGTTCAAGCTAATTTACAAAAATAATTCTGCTATAACAAACCCGTCATTTGGATAAATTAGAAATTGTACATTTGTTGCTAAATTCTACCATGAGTAGATACTTTGCTAGTTAGCTTGCTAACGACCACACAAGAAGCGAAAGGAAGTGACGTTGATGTAAATTTGGAGCGTTTTGAAATCTTCAATCTGATTGGTTATGAGGCACTTCCTGACAATGTCTATTGGCCAATGGGCGTTGTGGGAAATTGAAATAAACGTTTGAAACAACTGACTCAGGAACTTATTTTAGTTGTGCTGAAGACTTCTGCAGCTGCTGTAAGTATCAAGGCTCCAATATCAAATAACATATCGAATAGATCGATCAAATTATCCTCTCAGAATAGTTGCTAAATCCTTAACTAGCTAGGCATTTAACGAAATGTTTGGGATAGCAAGCATGTACTAGATTGTGGGACCAACAGCCAGCTAGTTTAGCTAACGTTAGATAACTAGCTAGCTACACTTTCATGTAAGTAAGGTTTGTTCTCTAGGTAGTATTACAGTAATTGTTTGGTTTTCTCTAGTACTTGGTGATCTTTGATAGCATACTATTTATACTGGATCAAAGCTGATTCATGTTTGAATTCCTGCATCAATAGGTTCAGGTTTGTGGTCAGACTATGGGAGATCTCCAGATCACTCCTGAGACTCCAGGGAGGCCAGCTATCCATAATCCCTTCGAGAGCCCCAACGACTACCATCGCCTGCAAGAATCCGTGGTCCCCAGCCCCTCTGTCTTCAAGTCCTCCAAGTCCTCTGGAGCTGTAAGTGTAAACCTACACAGTGTACAAAACATTGAGTTGCATTGCCTTTTGCCCTCAGAACATCCTCAATTCATCAGGGCATGGACTACAAGGTGTAGAAAGCATTCCACAGGGATGCTGGCCCATGTTGACTCCAATGCTTCCCACAGGTGTGTCAAGTTGGTGGACCATTCTTGATACACATGGGAAACTGTTGAGTGTGAAAAACCCAGCAGCGTTTCAGTTTTTGACACACTCAAACCTGTGCCCCTGGCACCTACTACCATACCCCGTTCAAAGGCACTTAAATCGTTTGTCTTGCCCATTCACCCTCTGAATAGCACACATACACAATCCATGTCTCAAGGCTTTAGAAAAAACTTAGTTAACCTGTCTCCTCCCCTTCATCTACACTGATTGAAGTGGATTTAACAAGTGACATCAATAAGGGATCATAGCTTTCACCTGGATTCACCTAGTCAGTCTGTCATGGAAAGAGTAAGTGTTCCTAATATTTTGTACACAGTGTATATTTGTGGTCTGGTCTTGTATAGTTCCCCCACTTCAATAGCCTGAAGGACAACAACTGACCTTGTCTCATGATCACCAAGTCAGTTAACATGTTTGTCTCCTTCAGAAGTCCTGTCATTGTCCTCTTGTGAACGTTATCACCCCTTTTATGGAGCCACCTGGTGACGTTCCTTCAATCACTACCTTGTATTGAATCTCTATTCTTAATGTTTTGTTGATCATTGTTTTCAGACACCAGCCAAGTTTAAATGGGACATAGATGAGATGTCTAGCCTGCTCCCTGTGCACATAGACGCTGAGGATATCCACCGCCAGTCCATGTACCTCAGTCAGACCAGGTGAGGAACTAGTAACCAGTCCATATACCTCAGTCAGACCAGGTGAGGAACTAGTAACCAGTCCATATACCTCAGTCAGACCAGGTGAGGAACTAGTAACCAGTCCATATACCTCAGTCAGACCCAGTGAGGAACTAGTAACCTGTCCATGTACCTCAGTCAGACCAGGTGAGGAACTCTGACCAGGTTAAGGTTTACAATGCACGCAAGACAAATGGAGAGCACTTTGAAATACAACTGCTGTTGAGAGGTTGGAGGTATTGGTTTATTGATCTGGTAACAGCTTTGTTTTTTGAAACTATCCAGGATCGATACTGACATCGAGGAGAAACGTCAGAATGCTATCGAGCAGTTTTTCACGAATGGCGCCATTGTGCCTTCACCATGGACCGAACAAGCAAGCAAACAGAAATCAGCACAGATGCACTTTGGGAAGAGTAAGTGAATCCAATGAGTTCGAGTAGAGCTGCTTTTCACTTACACACATACACATTCATTATACTGTTGTTTTATTTTGTGTTTCCTGAATAACTGTCTGACTGTCTTATGAGGCCCTGTGTAGCTCAGTTGGTAGAGCATGGCGCTTGCAACGCCAGGGTTGTGGGCTCGTTTCCCACGGGGGCCAGTATGAAAATGTATGCACTCACTAACTGTAAGTCGCTCTGGATAAGAGCGTCTGCTAAATGACTAAAATGTAAATGTAATGTTCAGCCATTTCTATGGAGGTTAAATGAGTCAATGTTTCTATCTTCAGGCTCCATGTCCCCACAGATACTAGAAGAGCCACTACCAACTAAAAAGACCACAGTAGGCTGCCAGACAGTCCTGTCCTTACCTGTGGACTTCCAGCTGGACAAAATATTAGGTACACCTTTACATTTCAGTCAGTGCTCTTCGAGTGAACACTCCATACACATAATATTGATCTCTGTGCAGATATTACCAGACTGCCAGGACACCTTATCAGGTCTCACAATTAACCTGTCTGTCTCTGTGTGTGTTTTGCCCGTCCCTCCCCCACCCCAGGAGAGTACTACAGATCGGAGGAGGCGTCTCAGCACGATCAGGTTCAGGAGAGCCTGAGCTCCTCGTCTCTGAGACGGAAGTTGTTTCTGGACGGCCACGGGAGCGGCTCAGAGTCCTCCAGCCCCCCCAGCCCAGAGAGAGGAGGAGGAGGAGGAGGAGGGGAGGGAGAGCCCCCTGGGGGAGAAGGGGGAGGGGATAGAGATTTCCTCTCACCAATGAGCGCCTCTCCTTTGCCCTGCCTGTTGTCTGGCATGTCTGCCCTGACCCCCTCCACTGTAAGTGTGCCACTATTCAATGTCAATGAGGTCTGACCAGTGTGTATAGTTACAGTTTAAGTGAAACATGCTAGCAAGTGTGGTTTGTTGCTATGGTTCTAAGCATGCGTTGCTATTATCACAGGGCTGCCAATCCTTTTCCTGGAGAGCTGCAATCCAAAAGGTTTTCACTGGGTTAGGTTAGTTACAACTGGGGTTGGAGTGAAAACCCACAGGAGGGTAGCTCTCCAGGAACAGGGTTGGAGTTAAAACCTACAGGAGGGTAGCTCTCCAGGAACAGGGTTGGAGTTAAAACCTACAGGAGGGTAGCTCTCCAGGAACAGGGTTGGAGTTAAAACCTACAGGAGGGTAGCTCTCCAGGAACAGGGTTGGAGTTAAAACCTACAGGAGGGTATCTCTCCAGGAACAGGGTTGGAGTCAAAACCTACAGGAGGGTAGCTCTCCAGGAACAGGGTTGGAGTTAAAACCTACAGGAGGGAGGCTCTCCAGGAACAGGGTTGGAGTTAAAACCTACAGGAGGGTAGCTCTCCAGGAACAGGGTTGGAGTTAACCTACAGGAGGGTAGCTCTCCAGGAACAGGGTTGGAGTTAAAACCTACAGGAAGGTAGCTCTCCAGGAACAGGGTTGGAGTTAACCTACAGGAGGGTAGCTCTCCAGGAACAGGGTTGGAGTTAACCTACAGGAGGGTAGCTCTCCAGGAACAGGGTTGGAGTTAAAACCTACAGGAGGGTAGCTCTCCAGGAACAGGGTTGGAGTTAAAACCTACAGGAGGGTATCTCTCCAGGAACAGGGTTGGAGTTAAAACCTACAGGAGGGTAGCTCTCCAGGAACAGGGTTGGAGTTAAAACCTACAGGAAGGTAGCTCTCCAGGAACAGGGTTGGAGTTAACCTACAGGAGGGTAGCTCTCCAGGAACAGGGTTGGAGTTAACCTACAGGAGGGTAGCTCTCCAGGAACAGGGCAGCCCTGCTAGCAGATGCTATATTCCTTCTAAAGTGGTACTGTGTAAAACCTCTAGGAGGGAATCTGTTTGTGAGGAAGAATCACAAAGGATTTCAAATAAAGGTGGAACCGCTTGTTTTCCTCTCTCTCCATTTAAGGGTCTTCTGTCGTCCAGCCCGATCCAGGGTCGTCACCGAACCTACAGCCTGGGCAGTGTCACCAGCCCCCAGTTCCCTGAGCGGTCCTCTCCTGCGGGCTTCAAGTCCCCCGCCCTGTCCCCCATCGGACCACAGTTCACACAGACACCCATAGCAGGTATACGAGTCCTTTTAAAGAGGTGTTTTTATGTCCTTATTGGCATATTGTGTCTTAAATGTTCTGTTATACCATAAACCTGAAACCTTTGGAGACATTATCTGTGGACACTGATTGAATATGTCTGTGCAGATTCACAGTCTTTCACAGCCCTCAACCTGTTGAATCAAATCATTAGGTGAAAGGTATCAATGTTATTTGAGTTTTGCTGTGATTGTTTTTCCTGTCTAGGAGAGAGGAAGAAGCTGAGTTTCGTGACCCCCGAAGGTGTTCCCCTAGACATGGACATGAACTCCTGTACAGAGAGCCCCTACGTAGACGGCTGTTCCCCCATCCGCTTCTGCTCCCCGCTGCAGCTCCCGGGCCAGACCCAGGACAACCCCAAGCTCAGACTCCGAGCCCGCTGCTGGGCCTCACCCCCAACGATCTCCCCCAACCCTTCCCTTCCTGGACCAGACCCAGGACAACCCCAAGCTCAGACTCCGAGCCCGCTGCTGGGCCTCACCCCCAACGATCTCCCCCAACCCTTCCTTCCTGGACCAGACCCAGGACAACCCCAAGCTCAGACTCCGAGCCCGCTGCTGGGCCTCACCCCCAACGATCTCCCCCAACCCTTCCCTCCCGGGCCAGACCCAGGACAACCCCAAGCTCAGACTCCGAGCCCGCTGCTGGGCCTCACCCCCAACGATCTCCCCCAACCCTTCCTTCCTGGACCAGGAGAACATCTGTCCTTCTACTCCACTACCACCCATGGAGCTGGGCTCCCCGCTGCAGTGTGTACCCAGGACCAGTGAGGGTCTGCTGGGGCCGGGGAGGCTGTGTGAGGGGGGTCCGGGGATGGCCAGCCTCTGTCAGACTCAGTGAAGATGGAGGAGGAGGAGGAGAACGGCGAGGTGGAAGTGGAACTCCCTGAGGAAGAGGAGGAAGGAGGTGTGACTCCTGTTGGTGTCCGGTTGACCAGCTCCCGTGTGGGGGCGAGTGTGTTGGCAGCGGAGGCGTCTCATATGTTTGTGTCTCTGCTAGCTGAAGGAAGCAGCATCCCTTATGACAACAGCATGCAGGTGTGTATCATGAGGGGAGTCTACTAACTAAACCGCTCCAATCACAACAGACTAGACCTCTAAAGCAACAAGCTGTCCACCAGTTTTACATTTCAGAAAAGGCATTTTCAAGCTTTCTAGGCATGTTTATCAAAAAATGAGGAATAGTTACACTGAAATGTAAGTTAAATTTGACTCTGTTTTTGAAAAAGAAATTGCACTGTTTGGTTGAATGTACACAAACGGATCACTTAATTATTGTTTGACTTTTGATTAACATGTTAATCACTGGGGGAGAGGCACTTATTTTCCAATGTTTTTATTGAATTTTAACTGACTGCTTGCTCTGTGTGTAGGTGGACAGTGGGTACAACACATACGCTGGCACTGCCACCGCCAGCCTGATAGATGGCATGAGTTCAGACAGCCAGAGTAAGGAGTCGTTCGACGCAGCACACATCCCAGACGAGGTCTTCCCTTACACTAGACACACTAAGGTAACATAACCCACACTAGACACACTAAGGTAACATAACCCACACTAGACACACACTAAGACTGAGGTAACATGACACACACTAAGACTGAGGTAACATTAGACACACACTAAGACTGAGGTAACATAACCCACACTAGACACACACTAAGACTGAGGTAACATAACCCACACTAGACACACACTAAGACTGAGGTAACATAACCCACACTAGACACACTAAGACTGAGGTAACATAACCCACACTAGACACACTAAGGTAACATAACCCACACTAGACACACACTAAGACTGAGGTAACATTAGACACACACTAAGACTGAGGTAACATAACCCACACTAGACACACTAAGGTAACATGACACACACTAAGACTGAGGTAACATTAGACACACACTAAGACTGAGGTAACATAACCCACACTAGACACACTAAGGTAACATAACCCACACTAGACACACACTAAGACTGAGGTAACATAACCCACACTAGACACACACTAAGACTGAGGTAACATTAGACACACACTAAGACTGAGGTAACATAACCCACACTAGACACACTAAGGTAACATAACCCACACTAGACACACACTAAGACTGAGGTAACATAACCCACACTAGACACACTAAGACTGAGGTAACATAACCCACACCAGACCTGGAGTACCTCTACACACACTTAGAAAGCACACTAAACCAAAGTGCATAATTACAAATAGCACCATATGTGCAAATCTAATTGTATTTGTCACATGCGCCGAATACAAGAGGTGTAGATTTTACTGTGAAATGCTTACCTACGAGCCCTTTCCCAACAACGCAGAGTTACAAAGGAAGAAAAATCAGCAAAGAATTAAAAGGGAAATAGTAACTTGGTAGAAGCTGTTCAGCAGTCTTATGGCTGGGGGTAGAAGCTGTTCAGCAGTCTTATGGCTGGGGGTAGAAGCTGTTCAGCAGTCTTATGGCTGGGGGTAGAAGCTGTTCAGCAGTCTTATGGCTGGGGGTAGAAGCTGTTCAGCAGTCTTATGGCTGGGGGGTAGAAGCTGTTCAGCAGTCTTATGGCTGGGGGGTAGAAGCTGTTCAGCAGTCTTATGGCTGGGGGGTAGAAGCTGTTCAGCAGTCTTATGGCTGGGGGGGTATAAGCTGTTAAGCAGTCTTATGGCTGGGGGGGTAGAAGCTGTTCAGCAGTCTTATTGCTGGGGGGGTAGAAGCTGTTCAGCAGTCTTATGGCTGGGGGGTAGAAGCTGTTCAGCAGTCTTATGGCTGGGGGGTAGAAGCTGTTCAGCAGTCTTATGGCTGGGGGTAGAAGCTGTTCAGCAGTCTTATGGCTGGGGGGTAGAAGCTGTTCAGCAGTCTTATGGCTGGGGGTAGAAGCTGTTCAGCAGTCTTATGGCTGGGGGTAGAAGCTGTTCAGCAGTCTTATGGCTGGGGGTAGAAGCTGTTCAGCAGTCTTATGGCTGGGGGGTAGAAGCTGTTCAGCAGTCTTATGGCTGGGGGGTAGAAGCTGTTCAGCAGTCTTATGGCTGGGGGGTAGAAGCTGTTCAGCAGTCTTATGGCTTGGGGGTAGAAGCTGTTCAGCAGTCTTATGGCTGGGGGTAGAAGCTGTTCAGCAGTCTTATGGCTGGGGGGTAGAAGCTGTTCAGCAGTCTTATGGCTGGGGGTAGAAGCTGTTCAGCAGTCTTATGGCTGGGGGTAGAAGCTGTTCAGCAGTCTTATGGCTGGGGGGTAGAAGCTGTTCAGCAGTCTTATGGCTGGGGGGTAGAAGCTGTTCAGCAGTCTTATGGCTGGGGGGTAGAAGCTGTTCAGCAGTCTTATGGCTTGGGGGGTAGAAGCTGTTCAGCAGTCTTATGGCTGGGGGGTAGAAGCTGTTCAGCAGTCTTATGGCTTGGGGGTAGAAGCTGTTCAGCAGTCTTATGGCTGGGGGTAGAAGCTGTTCAGCAGTCTTATGGCTGGGGGGTAGAAGCTGTTCAGCAGTCTTATGGCTGGGGGGTAGAAGCTGTTCAGCAGTCTTATGGCTGGGGGGTAGAAGCTGTTCAGCAGTCTTATGGCTGGGGGGGTAGAAGCTGTTCAGCAGTCTTATGGCTGGGGGGTAGAAGCTGTTCAGCAGTCTTATGGCTGGGGGGTAGAAGCTGTTCAGCAGTCTTATGGCTGGGGGGTAGAAGCTGTTCAGGACTCTTTTGGTCCCAGACTTGGCACTCCGGTACCGCTTGCCGTGCGGTAGCAGAGAGAATGACTTGGGTGGCTGGAGTCTTTGACCATTTTCAGGGCTTTCCTCTGACACCAGAATTGGACTGGATTTCATTTATTTGAGTTCACACACTGGTAAGCCATGATTGACGTGGTACAATGAAGACGCACATACACACGTATACTTTTTTGTTTTCCAGACTATTTTTCCTCAACACCATTGAGTGAGCTGATTGGAAGAGAACACAAGGAAGCCCCACCCACCTTTAACCTCCCTGCTGAAGCCTAAAATGATGTCATCCCATATATTTGTTGCAACATTTAAAGCAGTCATGTCGGGTGTATTCATTGGTCGGGTTCTGTAGCAAAACGGTTTGCAACGGAAACAGTTTACTCTAGGAACGGAACGGGACCTACCTGAATTTGTCCAATAGAAACACATTTCCGTTGCGTAACGCTTTCTGTTTGGAGTAATCGTTTGTTAGAAAACATTTAGCAAGACTAAACGTTTTGCAACAGAATCGGTGTACTGAATACACCCCTGGCTAAGTGAGAACTTTAAATGCCATCAATCGCTGCTGAATTTGCACAAATGAACCTTGAAATGAATTCATATTGGCGCTAGCTAGCCCTCTTAATGGAGTTGAACCGTGCTCACTTAGGTGTGTCCCTATAGAGTTCACTCTGTAGAGAAAAGGGTGCCATTTTGGATAACTTAGTGTTGACATGAACAAGGGACTGATGAAACTTGACGTTCAGTTGTTATGTACTGTATGTATTTATACTCTTGTTGATTGTGAATTTCGCATTTATATTAATCATTTTTCGATTTTTGATAAACAATTGTTAAACAATTACGGGGATGTGATTTGTAATTGAGGTACCTCGCAAATGTGATAAATGATTTTTTTTTATTGTAAATTGTTAGAAATATTTCTGACTGCAGAGCTCCCCTTTTAAACAGCCACCATCTGCCTTCTGAAGAGCTGATGAAATGACATGTTTTATGGTGTTATTAAATGGATGTACAGTTCTGACTAGATCAGAGCCACATTAAATAATGTACAACTGGGCTACTCTTCAGTTTCCCTGGCAACATGATGTCTGGGCGTGGCTACAGTTCAATTAAATGCATCTACTCCAATCATGAAATAGAGCCAACGAGGTGCGAAAAGGACCATTGGTTAAAACCAAGACATTTATTGGGAGTTGTACAAGGTAACACTCCCTCTAGAATAGTCCATACAAACCCCATGGGTCAGGAATAGAAATCCATTATAATCATGGCACAGTACATCACCCCATTCTACAGGTTACTGTCATCTCAATAACATTCATCTGGAAGGTTGACGTTCTATAGGTCAAGGGGGGAAAAAAAGGTTTTCTGAATGTTTCTATGACTGAAGGTTTTAAAATCATAACCATATTAACCACAGGATGTTCTGTGCTTGTCATGTAGAAAAAAAGCTTAACATTTTAAAATAACTCAAAACTGAGCTAAGAGAAAGGTTTCATTCTGAGGATGGCGTTAGTCAGCGGTCCAGTTTAGCTCTCTTGGCCTCTGGTTCGGGCTCAGACGGCGCAACACTCACTCCACAGATCTAGAACACAACAACAATATTAGTTACATGTCCAACCAGTAGCTGAAATGAGTGATTGACATGACATTAGAAGGCTATTTTACAGCATCTGACACATACTGTTACCTGGACATAGTTTTGAGTTCATAACTCCATGGAAATGACCACCATAGTATGACATGTAGATTCCCCAGGATCTCTGAAACTGACTGGGACCTGAGTAAGTTCAAAACAACACAAACATACCACAGGTTCGACCAGGGACATCCTGATCTTCTGGTGCTGGACGTTGGACGCGTCCAGACTGATGGTCACTTTGACCTTGTCAAACATGTTGAAGGAGTGACCCTCCACCGTCAGACTAGGAGCCTGTGCGCACACACACACACACACACACACACACACACACAGAGAGTTACAGTTGAGGCATACACAAGAAAATTCCTTTACATTTTCTCTCTGACACACAGCGAGGGTACCTCTTCGTTGAAGATCAGTTTGGGGCTGGGTTTGTCTTTGTTCTCGAAGAACACTGTTCCCTCCAGACCAAACTTAGGGATGAGGACGATGATGGCGTTCTTCCTCACAAACAGGATGAATCCCTCCTCGTTCAGGATGCCTCTGCTCTTGAAGAACAGCTGGAGGAAAGGATCCATTATCACTACAGTCCATAAGCTCCTCAGACTCAGTAGCACATCTGCCATCTAGGCCATGGTCTTATTCAATCATCATCAAACTGACGGAAACCGGGAGGGACTACCCACAAATGACCAGTAAGAAATGCTAGTTTTCGATTTCCGTTGCAAAGCATTTTGCTACAGTGCGCTAATGAATGTGACCCAGGTCCCCTTTGTAAAATGGGTCTCTCGTCTTCATCGGGACTTCCTGGTTAAATAGTTTGTGTGAGTGAGTCCAGTACCTGTGTGTGGAAGGCTAGTCGCTCTAACAGGTTAGTGTGTCAGGTCAGTCCAGTACCTGTGTGTGGAAGGCTACAGAGGCTCTCTGTGCGTACTGGGCCATCTTGTGTCTGTAGTTGAGGTTGTTGCAGAGGGCAGACTGCTTGTGTTTGTCCATCAGGTCTGGGTAGGTGCTGTCTGCTCCGATGGCTACAGCCAGCAGCCGATGCACTATGATGTCAGAGTATCTGTAGAGGTTACAATAACATCAGAAACAGACAGGAGAAAGGAGTAGAGGGGGTGTGTGGACCAGACAGGAGAAAGGAGTAGAGGGGGTGTGGACCAGCCAGGAGAAAGGAGTAGAGGGGGTGTGTGGACCAGAAAGGAGTAGAGGGGGTGTGTGGACCAGACAGGAGAAAGGAGTAGAGGGGGTGTGTGGACCAGAAAGGAGTAGAGGGGGTGTGGACCAGCCAGAAGAAAGGAGCAGAGGGGGTGTGTGGACCAGACAGGAGAAAGGAGTAGAGGGGTGTGTGGACCAGCCAGAAGAAAGGAGTAGAGGGTGTGTGGACCAGACAGGAGAAAGGAGCAGAGGGGGTGTGTGGACCAGACAGGAGAAAGGAGTAGAGGGGGTGTGTGGACCAGACAGGAGAAAGGAGTAGAGGGGGTGTGTGGACCAGAAAGGAGTAGAGGGGGTGTGTGGACCAGCCAGAAGAAAGGAGTAGAGGGGGGTGGACCAGCCAGGAGAAAGGAGTAGAGGGGGGGTGGACCAGCCAGGAGAAAGGAGTAGAGGGGGTGTGTGGACCAGACAGGAGAAAGGAGTAGAGGGGGTGTGTGGACCAGACAGGAGAAAGGAGTAGAGGGGGTGTGGACCAGACAGGAGAAAGGAGTAGAGGGGGTGTGGACCAGACAGGAGAAAGGAGTAGAGGGGGTGTGTGGACCAGACAGGAGAAAGGAGTAGAGGGGGTGTGGACCAGCCAGGAGAAAGGAGTAGAGGGGGTGTGGACCAGTCAGGAGAAAGGAGTAGAGGGGGTGTGTGGACCAGTCAGGAGAAAGGAGTAGAGGGGGTGTGTGGACCAGTCAGGAGAAAGGAGTAGAGGGGGTGTGGACCAGACAGGAGAAAGGAGTAGAGGGGGTGTGTGGACCTGCAGGAGAAAGGAGTAGAGGGGGTGTGTGGACCAGACAGGAGAAAGGAGTAGAGGGGGTGTGGACCAGACAGGAGAAAGGAGTAGAGGGGGTGTGTGGACCAGACAGGAGAAAGGAGTAGAGGGGGTGTGTGGACCAGCCAGGAGAAAGGAGTAGAGGGGGTGTGTGGACCAGACAGGAGGGCGAGGTAAAGTGTGTGTTCTCACCGTCTGATAGGTGATGTGAAGTGGGTGTAGATGGGAGAGGCCAGTCCATAGTGGTGGAAGTCACTGTCCATCCCGGAGCAGAAGTACACAGCCTGCATCATGCATCGTGTTGCTAGGATACGCAGCAATGTGTTGAAGTAAGGGAAGCCGTCCACCTGGGCCGCGTCCAGAGAGTCAGCTAGAGCCTTGGCCGAGTCCGTGTGGATCACCAAGTCCTGGGGGAGGAGGGAGATGATGTCAGGGTCACATTACAGCCATGTCAGGGGGGGGGGGACAATGTTAGGGCTACATTACATCCATGTCGGGGGGGGGACAATGTTAGGGGCTACATTACATCCATATTGGGGGGAACAATGTTAGGGCTACATTACATCCATGTCAGGGGGGACCGACAATGTTAGGGCTACATTACATCCACGTCAGGGGGGGAACAATGTTAGGGCTACATTACATCCATGTCGGGGGGGGGGACAATGTTAGGGCTACATTACATCCATGTTGGGGGGAACAATGTTAGGGCTACATTACATCCATGTCAGGGGGGACAATGTTAGGGCTACATTACATCCACGTCAGGGGGGGAACAATGTTAGGGCTACATTACATCCATGTTGGGGGGGGGGACAATGTTAGGGCTACATTACATCCATGTCAGGGGGGGGACATGTTAGGGCTACATTACATCCATGTTGGGGGGACAATGTTAGGGCTACATTACATCCATGTTGGGGGGTGACAATGTTAGGGCTACATTACATCCATGTTGGGGGGGGACAATGTTAGGGCTACATTACATCCATGTTGGGGGGACAATGTTAGGGCTACATTACATCCATGTCAGGGGGGGGACGACAATGTTAGGGCTACATTACATCCATGTCAGGGGGGGACAATGTTAGGGCTACATTACATCCATGTTGGGGGGGGGGAACAATGTTAGGGCTACATTACATCCATGTCAGGGGGGACAATGTTAGGGCTACATTACATCCACGTCAGGGGGGGAACAATGTTAGGGCTACATTACATCCATGTTGGGGGGGACAATGTTAGGGCTACATTACATCCATGTCAGGGGGGACATGTTAGGGCTACATTACATCCATGTTGGGGGACAATGTTAGGGCTACATTACATCCATGTTGGGGGGTGACAATGTTAGGGCTACATTACATCCATGTTGGGGGGACAATGTTAGGGCTACATTACATCCATGTTGGGGGGACAATGTTAGGGCTACATTACATCCATGTCAGGGGGGACAATGTTAGGGCTACATTACATCCATGTTGGGGGGAACAATGTTAGGGCTACATTACATCCATGTCAGGGGGACAATGTTAGGGCTACATTACATCCATGTCAGGGGGGGACAATGTTAGGGCTACATTACATCCATGTTGGGGGGAACAATGTTAGGGCTACATTACATCCATGTCAGGGGGACAATGTTAGGGCTACATTACATCCACGTCAGGGGGGGAACAATGTTAGGGCTACATTACATCCATGTTGGGGGGACAATGTTAGGGCTACATTACATCCATGTCAGGGGGGGGACATGTTAGGGCTACATTACATCCATGTTGGGGGGGGGACAATGTTAGGGCTACATTACATCCATGTTGGGGGGGTGACAATGTTAGGGCTACATTACATCCATGTTGGGGGGCAATGTTAGGGCTACATTACATCCATGTTGGGGGGACAATGTTAGGGCTACATTACATCCATGTCAGGGGGGGACAATGTTAGGGCTACATTACATCCATGTTGGGGGGGAACAATGTTAGGGCTACATTACATCCACGTCAGGGGGGGAACAATGTTAGGGCTACATTACATCCATGTTGGGGGGACAATGTTAGGGCTACATTACATCCATGTCAGGGGGGGGACATGTTAGGGCTACATTACATCCATGTTGGGGGGGGGACAATGTTAGGGCTACATTACATCCATGTTGGGGGGGTGACAATGTTAGGGCTACATTACATCCATGTTGGGGGGCAATGGTAGGGCTACATTAGATCCACGTTGGGGGACAATGTTAGGGCTACATTACATCCATGTCAGGGGGACAATGTTAGGGCTACATTACATCCATGTTGGGGGGAACAATGTTAGGGCTACATTACATCCATGTCAGGGGGGACAATGTTAGGGCTACATTACATCCACGTCAGGGGGGAACAATGTTAGGGCTACATTACATCCATGTTGGGGGGGGGACAATGTTAGGGCTACATTACATCCATGTCAGGGGGGAACAATGTTAGGGGCTACATTACATCCATGTCAGGGGGGGGACAATGTTAGGGCTACATTACATCCATGTTGGGGGGGGACAATGTTAGGGCTACATTACATCCATGTCAGGGGGGGAACAATGTTAGGGCTACATTACATCCATGTCAGGGGGGGACAATGTTAAGGCTACATTACATCCATGTTGGGGGGGCAATGTTGGGGCTACATTACATCCATGTTGGGGGGGGGACAATGTTAGGGCTACATTACATCCATGTTGGGGGGGGGGACAATGTTAGGGCTACATTACATCCATGTTGGGGGGCAATGTTAGGGCTACATTACATCCATGTTGGGGGGGACAATGTTAGGGCTACATTACATCCATGTCAGGGGGGGAACAATGTTAGGGCTACATTACATCCATGTCAGGGGGGGACAATGTTAGGGCTACATTACATCCATGTTGGGGGGGGCAATGTTGGGGCTACATTACATCCATGTTGGGGGGGACAATGTTAGGGCTACATTACATCCATGTTGGGGGGACAATGTTAGGGCTACATTACATCCATGTTGGGGGGGCAATGTTGGGGCTACATTACATCCATGTTGGGGGGACAATGTTAGGGCTACATTACATCCATGTTGGGGGGACAATGTTAGGGCTACATTACATCCATGTTGGGGGGCAATGTTGGGGCTACATTACATCCATGTCAGGGGGGGAACAATGTTAGGGCTACATTACATCCATGTTGGGGGGGACAATGTTAGGGCTACATTACATCCATGTCAGGGGGGGGACAATGTTAGGGCTACATTACATCCATGTTGGGGGGGGGGGGCAATGTTAGGGCTACATTACATCCATGTTGGGGGGCAATGTTGGGGCTACATTACATCCATGTCAGGGGGAACAATGTTAGGGCTACATTACATCCATGTCAGGGGGACAATGTTAGGGCTACATTACATCCATGTCAGGGGGGACAATGTTAGGGCTACATTACATCCATGTTGGGGGGACAATGTTAGGGGCTACATTACATCCATGTCAGGGGGGACAATGTTAGGGCTACATTACATCCATGTCAGGGGGGCCAATGTTAGGGCTACATTACATCCATGTCAGGGGGACAATGTTAGGGCTACATTACATCCATGTTGGGGGGCAATGTTGGGGCTACATTACATCCATGTTGGGGGGACAATGTTAGGGCTACATTACATCCATGTCGGGGGACAATGTTAGGGCTACATTACATCCATGTCAGGGGGGGGGGCAATGTTGGGGCTACATTACATCCATGTTGGGGGGGGCAATGTTGGGGCTACATTACATCCATGTTGGGGGGGGCAATGTTGGGGCTACATTACATCCATGTTGGGGGGACAATGTTAGGGCTACATTACATCCATGTCAGGGGGGGAACAATGTTAGGGCTACATTACATCCATGTCAGGGGGGGAACAATGTTAGGGCTACATTACATCCATGTCAGGGGGGGGGACAATGTTAGGGCTACATTACATCCATGTCAGGGGGGGACAATGTTAGGGCTACATTACATCCATGTTGGGGGGCAATGTTGGGGCTACATTACATCCATGTTGGGGGGACAATGTTAGGGGCTACATTACATCCATGTCAGGGGGACAATGTTAGGGCTACATTACATCCATGTCAGGGGGACAATGTTAGGGCTACATTACATCCATGTTGGGGGGGGACAATGTTAGGGCTACATTACATCCATGTCAGGGGGGGAACAATGTTAGGGCTACATTACATCAATGTCAGGGGGGGAACAATGTTAGGGCTACATTACATCCATGTCAGGGGGGGGGGACAATGTTAGGGCTACATTACATCCATGTCAGGGGGGGACAATGTTAGGGCTACATTACATCCATGTCAGAAACTGGGATAATAGGGAAATGGGGGGACATGTCAGTCCTTTTTATTGTTGGTCCTTCGACCCAGATAGGAACAGTCTTATTTAAACTGTTTTAGCTAGCTGTTTGGTCTATAGATGTACCTTAGACTTGTTTTAGATGTTGTCTGGTCAGTCTGAATATATAGATGTACCTTAGACTTGTTTTAGATGTTGTCTGGTCAGTCTGAATATATAGATGTACCTTAGACTTGTTTTAGATGTTGTCTGGTCAGTCTGAATATATAGATGTACCTTAGACTTGTTTTAGATGTTGTCTGGTCAGTCTGAATATATAGATGTACCTTAGACTTGTTTTAGATGTTGTCTGGTCAGTCTGAATATATAGATGTACCTTAGACTTGTTTTAGATGTTGTCTAGTCAGTCTG
This sequence comes from Coregonus clupeaformis, assembly GCF_020615455.1. Taxonomy (NCBI): domain Eukaryota; kingdom Metazoa; phylum Chordata; class Actinopteri; order Salmoniformes; family Salmonidae; genus Coregonus; species Coregonus clupeaformis. Next base: position 185,685 of record NW_025534237.1, on the reverse strand, counting down.
AATATATAGATGTACCTTAGACTTGGCAGCCTTGTTGAGGATGTCATAGTTAGATGGAGGAGGGGCGGGGTGCTTCCTGAGAAGAGCACACTCTGAGAACTCATCATAAATCTTCTGAGCTACTGAGATGTTGGCCAGCAACATGAACTCCTCCACCATCGAGTTGGTCTCCCTGGGGAACAATAAAGTTATTTGAATTTGAACACACCGATACAGCGTGGACATCAAGTTAAGTCTATGAGCAGAGGCACAGATCTACTGCTGGGTTTTATGACCAAGTGACAATGTAAAACTGGAAACAGAATGATGCTTTGACAGGCCACAAAAGCTTGACAATATTCATGTAAATTCAGTCGAACGTGAAGTTTAAACCACTTTAGTCAGGGTCAAAACGACAGCAGGGTTTCAAGCACCATGAATAGAACCTTATTTTAAATTCTATATTCTAAAAGCCTAACAACGTACTTGAGCTCCTTGGTCTGTAGGTCTATGGGGTCGTGAGTCTCACTGTCGATGTGGAAGCGAACCTCGGGCGAGGAGAGAGTCAACGCACTGAAACACAGAACAGAAACCACCATGTTAGAGTTAGAGCACCTACAAAGACATGTATTTATACATTCCAAACAGAGTAAACATATAGATTAATGAGACTAGCAACGAGATCAATAAACAATCAATCCATCAACCAACTAATCACTTTTGGAATACATCAATCTGCCACAGTTCTAACGATTCATCTCTTTCAACAGTTGGGGGAAAGGTTATCAACTACAGACATCACATAGTCACATACCCTTTCTCTATCCTCTGTCTCATCAGGGTCCTGGCTAGTCGTAACCTCTTATCCTTGGTCTCTTCAGGGTCCTGGCTAGTCTGTTCAGGCCTCGTAACTGCTTACCCCTTTTCTATCAGTCTCTTCAGGGTCCTGGCTAGTCTGTTCAGGCCTCGTAACTGCTTACCCCTTTTCTATCAGTCTCTTCAGGATCCTGGCTAGTCTGTTCAGGCCTTGTAACCTCTTACCAATTCTCTATCCTCTGTCTCTTCAGGATCCTGGCTAGTCTGTTCAGGCCTTGTAACCTCTTACCAATTCTCTATCCTCTGTTTCTTCAGGATCCTGGCTAGTCTGTTCAGGCCTCGTAACCTCTTACCCTTTCTCTATCCTCTGTTTCTTCAGGATCTTGGCTAGTCTGTTCAGGCCTCGTAAGCTCTTGGTGGTGTCATCATTCATGTTGGTGTCATCAATCCTCATCTGGGCCTCAGCGTACGTCAGGGAGGCCTGGAGGAAGAATAATCATTCAATTCAATCAACTTTATTGATCCCTGAGGGGAAATTGTAAGTCTTACATTGTCTCAATCACAACTCTTACATTGTCAAATGCGTGAGTTTACTCTCCCCCTACCTTGGAGTTGATGACACTTTTAGTGAATCTGGTCTTAACTATCTCAGCCTTGTCGTTGATCTCCCATATACAAGAGAAGGCCAGCCTACAGAGAGGAGACCACGAACATCACTAATGGCTTTAAAAATAAACAAATACACTTTTTTTGTTGTTGAAGGATGACAAAAAAAGCAAGTATGATACCGTCTGTCTTAAAGAGGTATTACAGTACTGACCTCTCCACATTGGACCGTAGGGAACACAGGTTAGAGCTCAGCAGTTCAGGAACCATGTCGATCCTCTGTGGAAGACAATCAGCTGTGTTAACAACAAAAGACTCAGGTATTTCTGAAATGGCACCCTATTCCCTATATGACTACTTTACCGGGGCTCTGGTCAAAAGTAGTGCACTATATAGGGAATAGGGTGTCATTTAAGATGCACCAAAAGAGCTAGCTAGGGTTCATCAAGGTTCCTATGTGATGGTACAGGTGGGCTCCTACCCTTCCAGTCAGGTAGACTGTAGTCCCTCTGTTAGCTGCTTCCAGGTCCATGGTGTTGCCTGGCCGTATGAAGTGGCTCACATCAGCAATGTGGACACCAACCTTCAACCCAAAAAGAAACACGCATGATGACTTCTCAACTTTCAATTCTGTTCCATCCTATTACCAATTCAATTGATTGTGTTACCTCATCCAAAATGGATTATGTTACCTCATCCAAACATTCATCCATCAAATAAAACGTTGTGGTAAACTGTGTGTTAGTCCAGCAGGGTCCCACCTCTTGGTTCCCATTGGGCAGGTCTCTACAGTGCAGAGCATCATCTATGTCAGTACAGCCAGGAGGATCCACACTGCAGACTGTCAGGTTCCTCAGGTCCTCTCTCACAGCCATGTCCTGAGAGAAGGGGAAATAAGGTTTAGGGATGCATTATTACCTGTTATAAGCATGTTATGAGCCTTTATAACGTATTATAACCACGCCATAATGCATTATACCAACAGTAAGTAGTGTTACCAAATTGTTGATTGGTATAGCTACAACAACGTAGCCACCAGCTAACAACCATTGATATATGTCTTGACACAAAATGGCCACCATAACAGGACCCCTGTGCGGTGCAGTTACCTCCTCTGTGATGTTCCAGGGCATCTTGGGGAGGAAACTGAGGACGGCCTGTGAGAAGTCCTGGTGTGGGACATCATGCTCCAGCAGTAGCACCTCCGTCTCTGTCTCCTTGTCCCCTGCACTGCCCAGGCTACGAACAAAATGACCCTGAGAGAAGGAGAGAGGGAGGGAGGGTGAGGAGAGAATGGTGTCTAGTCTCTGCTAGTCCCTCAATGAGAGAAAGAGAGATCAGTGTTTGACTCTGACTGAGGTGCGTTCCAGGTCCTCTTTACTGCAGTCGCGCTGCACATCTCATGTACACCATACACTTCTCCAGGCACGGATAACCGATTATGATATCCGATAATCTGAGCCGCCCAACTGCAATAAAGAGCACCTGGGACGGACACGTACATTGGGGTATCTGGAGTGCTTGGGCCAGCCGTCGATAGCCACCATGATCCTCTGTCCTGCCAACGTGGCCGCCTGGCGGGTCTCGATGCGGATCCTGGGGATACAACGGTCAGCTGGGGTGAAGAGGTGACGGGTCGCCTGGGAAGGAGGAAGGGGTATAAGAGACCACTAACTATGAGATATCTTTGGTCTTCTCCACATTCGTTAGCACAAAACAAGTACCACAGACAACAAATAATCACAAGAGAAACCAAAGCATGGTGGTATATGCATCTATATGAAGAAATACTCATGTACGATTTCTGAAGGATTTGGTGGATTTACTGATTGACAGAGCAGAGTGAGGTGACGTTAGTTAGGCTAGTTACCTCTTTGATTTGGGACAGGAAGAGCATGCCACAGAAGGGTCTCCAGTTCCTCTTGATGATGCCCACCACTCTGCCTGTGGGTTTCCGTGACTCCGCCCCAGACGGACCCCTCTTCAACTCTGCCTCCTCCTCCTCTGTGACATCATCCTCCTTGGGCCCCTCGTCCTGCAGCACCACAGAGGACGGAGCCACCCATTGGTTCAGAGGCAGGATCTCCACAGCAACCACATCCTGATGGACAGCCCTGTTCAAGTTCTGTAGGCCTTGGATCAGAACCTGAGGGGCGGGACAGGAAGAGGAAGTGTTACCATGGTAACCCACGCTGCTTTGTTTACATTTCCCATCCAATCAATCACTCATCCCCATCTCACCAGCTGGCACTCAGAACAGCATCAAAACATTCTCCACTCCACAAAATAATACTGTTGATAACTTGCTTTCCAAACAAGGTACAGTGGGGAAAAAAAGTATTTAGTCAGCCACCAATTGTGCAAGTTCTCCCACTTAAAAAGATGAGAGAGACCTGTAATTTTCATCATAGGTACACGTCAACTATGACAGACAAATTTAGAAAATCACATTGTAGGATTTTTAATGAATTTATTTGCAAATTATGGTGGAAAATAAGTATTTGGTCACCTACAAACAAGCAAGATTTCTGGCTCTCACAGACCCGTAACTTCTTCTTTAAGAGGCTCCTCTGTCCACTCGTTACCTGTATTAATGGCACCTGTTTGAACTTGTTATCAGTATAAAAGACACCTGTCCACAACCTCAAACAGTCACACTCCAAACTCCACTATGGCCAAGACCAAAGAGCTGTCAAAGGACACCAGAAACAAAATTGTAGACCTGCACCAGGCTGGGAAGACTGAATCTGCAATAGGTAAGCAGCTTGGTTTGAAGAAATCAACTGTGGGAGCAATTATTAGGAAATGGAAGACATACAAGACCACTGATAACCTCCCTCGATCTGGGGCTCCACGCAAGATCTCACCCCGTGGGGTCAAAATGATCACAAGAACGGTGAGAAAAAATCCCAGAACCACACGGTGAATGACCTGCAGAGAGCTGGGACCAAAGTAACAAAGCCTACCATCAGTAACACACTACGCCGCCAGGGACTCAAATCCTGCAGTGCCAGACGTGTCCCCCTGCTTAAGCCAGTACATGTCCAGGCCCGTCTGAAGTTTGCTAGAGTGCATTTGGATGATCCAGAAGAGGATTGGGAGAATGTCATATGGTCAGATGAAACCAAAATAGAACTTTTTGGTAAAAACTCAACTCGTCGTGTTTGGAGGACAAAGAATGCTGAGTTGCATCCAAAGAACACCATACCTACTGTGAAGCATGGGGGTGGAAACATCATGCTTTGGGGCTGTTTTTCTGCAAAGGGACCAGGACGACTGATCCGTGTAAAGGAAAGAATGAATGGGGCCATGTATCGTGAGATTTTGAGTGAAAACCTCCTTCCATCAGCAAGGGCATTGAAGATGAAACGTGGCTGGGTCTTTCAGCATGACAATGATCCCAAACACACCGCCCGGGCAACGAAGGAGTGGCTTCGTAAGAAGCATTTCAAGGTCCTGGAGTGGCCGTTTGACCTGTGTCATTGCCAACAAAGGGTATATAACAAAGTATTGAGAAACTTTTGTTATTGACCAAATACTTATTTTCCACCATAATTTGCAAATAAATTCATTAAAAATCCTACAATGTGATTTTCTGGATTTTTTTTTCTCATTTTGTAATAATAATAATAATAATAATAATATGCCATTTAGCAGACGCTTTTATCCAAAGCGACTTACAGTCATGTATGCATACATTTTTACGTATGGGTGGTCCCGGGGATCGAACCCACTACCCTGGCGTTACAAGCGCCATGCTCTACCAATTGAGCTACAGAGGACCACCATAGTTGACGTGTACCTATGATGAAAATTACAGGCCTCTCATCTTTTTAAGTGGGAGAACTTGCACAATTGGTGGCTGACTAAATACTTGTTTTCCCCACTGTACATGAACAGAGGAGTTAACTAAAGATGAGGAAATATTCAGCAATCTTGGAGGACTTCAAGAATGTTCCATAATTCTATGGCAGGCTGCAAGCCCAGAATCCACACAATAACATGAGCTATGCTTCAGGAGCACTGACCTCTGTACTGTCATCTCCTTCTCTGTGGACAAACACAGTAGCCTCCAGGTAGTTGTCTCTGCTAGCCCGGAACGTTCCCTGTTGGAAGGTTCCACTCTTAATCCCAGACTGGATCCTAGACAGGGGCAGGTGCTCCGGGAACATCACCTTACTGCTGGTGATCTCATTCTGGGGGGAGGAGGGGTGAACGGGATCAATTTAATGAATAACCATGAATATGCAGATCTAACTTTCTCTATGAATATGCAGATCTAACTTTCTCTATGAATATGCAGATCTAACTTTCTCTATGAATATGCAGATCTAACTTTCTCTATGAATATGCAGATCTAACTTTCTCTATGAATATGCAGATCTAACTTTCTCTATGAATATGCAGATCTAACTTTCTCTATGAATATGCACATCTAACTTTCTCTATGAATATGCAGATCTAACTTTCTCTATGAATATGCACATCTAACTTTCTCTATGAATATGCACATCTAACTTTCTCTATGAATATGCAGATCTAACTTTCTCTATGAATATGCACATCTAACTTTCTCTATGAATACGCAGATCTAACTTTCTTTATGAATCTAAATGGCTGCTGTAGAAAGTACATTTGTGTAAATGTGATATTGCTGCAGATATTAGTTACCTTGTCATCGTTGGTCAACGCCAGTCGATCCACCAGCTCAGGGTTGGCTATCAGACTCTTGACGTACTCCTCACCTGTGTGGAACAGAGGATGGATGAAGACGGTCTCTTCTAAAGTCCACATGTAGTAGACATGTTTAACACATGTAGTACTGTGACCTTGTGATTAAGGTTAAAGACGAGAACAGTGGTCTCATCTTGGTGTATTGAGGTAACCGATATTGTGATTAAGGTTAAAGACAAGAACAGTGGTCTCATCTTGGTGTATTGAGGTAACAGATATTTTGATATTAAAGACGAGAACAGTGGTCTCATCTTGGTGTATTGAGGTAACAGATATTGTGATATTAAAGACAAGAACAGTGGTCTCATCTTGGTGTATTGAGGTAACAGATATTGTGATATTAAAGACAAGAACAGTGGTCTCATCTTGGTGTATTGAGGTAACAGATATTGTGATATTAAAGACAAGAACAGTGGTCTCATCTTGGTGTATTGAGGTAACAGATATTGTGATATTAAAGACAAGAACAGTGGTCTCATCTTGGTGTATTGAGGTAACAGATAGTGATATTAAAGACAAGAACAGTGGTCTCATCTTGGTGTATTAAGGTAACAGAGGTGTGCTGTTTCTTACATCTGTATGTGAGCAGGCCGGACTCCTCTGCTTTCTCCTTGTTGCCCCGGTCATTGGTCAGCAGAACAACCTTTAACCCCTCGTCCGTGGGGGTGTTTTTCAGGTGATCACTGTACCACTTTGTAGATACGCGGATGGCTCTGTCATTACGATCGTTGGCGCTTTCCCCCTGCTCTCTCTCTATATACGTTTCTCTGTAACAGAAGAATACAACCATACATGGCTTTGAAAAGCATTGATCAGTCACAAATGCGATGGACAGTTAAGGCGTCAGCATGCTGCAGTTCGGCTGGCGCATAGCCGAGCTCGGTTAGCAGAACGAGTGTGCTCGCATACTTAAAAAGACCTTCGCTTGAAAAACAAGAATAAAAAGCGCCACTAGTACTGTTTGTCCACTTGAGACGCCGTAGCCAGTCAACACTTCCTCAAAATAGTCCGAATTAATCTAAGATAACTCAAGAAATCTGTCATTAATTTTGACGTTTTTGCCTAGATCTTAGTTGCGCACTTTTGCATCTGATTAGGATATTTGGTGCAGTATTTCTCAAGTGAAAAACTTAGCATGAGGACGAGTTGTCTCTCGTTGAACGACAACAGGCACTTCATTGAAGAATCCCTACTGTTAACCAATCAGCAATGAGGGGGGCGTAGCCTTCGACTTGCTTCGAGAAAATAAATGTGTGCCCGAACAGTTTAGAAAACCCTTGCCAAAGTCCAAAACAAACAAAAACGTCACAAAATGTTGTCATAATATATGCACAAACTCTCGGCTGGGTAGCATGCAGACGCCTTTAGTCTTGCTCCAACTTATCGCAGTCAATTGCTACATTGGTGTCAGTGGTGGGATAACCCCAAAACCAAGTTAGGCTGCACCCCCTTAAATCACTACAAAACATAAATGACAGCTAGAGTCACTTATCTAGGCTAAACTCATATTTATTTTCTACCTGTGATGTTCGTTAGTGAAAGTGTAAAAGCGTTTTTCCTTGTCATGAAGGATGTCTTTCAATCGCTTGTAGATGGGAGCGCTCCTGTGGCGGACCTCTTGGAGTACAGTCTGCAGAATGATCACGTTCTTGATCAAGGGATCCTCCAGGATATCAATCTACAGACATTAAAGGGACATTGATATTGATTCAGCAAGGTAGAATGTAACACCTGAAAGGATCGAGTTTGGGAAACCCTGAGCTAGATAAGTGTGGTTCACACTTTCACTAGAGAGGCGTGTCAGACATCTAAACTGTAGTGATGCGGTTGGCATAGCTAGCTAGCGTTTACGTTAGGCATTTACTTTTTGTATTGATTTGTTAATAATAATAATAAAATAAATAATAAAACGTTTACGTTAGACATTATTGCACAGTAACTTACCTGGCTCAACACAACATTTGTGTCTGGGAGCAGATAGTGGGGGAAAGAACACAAGTTGCTTTCAATGCAAGCGTCTTTCTGCAACACAGACTCTTCTTGATTGCATTCAGTACAAACTTCACTTCCGCACCAAATATCGTCTCGCAGGTAGTGCTCACGCACTATTTTCATAATCCCGCCTGATCGGGTTTTCTTTACGAAAGTTTTTGATTTCAACATTACTCCGATAAATATATATTAGAACAGTAATTTTGATACGTTTCTACTTATAGCTGTACATCAACAAACATTCCACCCGAGACCGCTGTACACACGTGGGGGGAGGGAAGATAAAGACATTCCCGGGGTTTCTTGTGACGGATCATATCTGATTCATATTCCATTGTAAAAGTTACTAGATATTTTGTGTACTTTTTATACATTTATCAATTAAATGTGTGTATTTGAGCAACAATTTAGGGGGAATTTTATTATAGATAATTAAATAAGTCATAATTTAATATTTTCCAACTCTGTGTAAAACCTTTTACGGCCATCTTCTTTTTCTTCTTCATTTTAATGGCAGTGTGCAAACCAACGTTAAGAAGCATTACCGCCACCTTGCGGGATAGAGTGTGATAGAGACAGTGCAAGTGCTCGTCAAAAACACTGGCATGCATAATCAGAATGGAATACATCATCTCGTTTCCTTGAAAACTATAAGGAGGTCTGTAGCAACTGATAATGTAATAACGGCCAATAATGTAATATCTGCTAATAATGTATTAACTCTTGCATTTAACATTTTATAAATGCTGATAATGTAATACATTGCCAATAATATGTCATAAATATGCTGAACGCATAACGTAATAACATTTTTGAGCATAATGTAATAGTTACTACAGTTAGTTATTACATTATGCGTTGATTATGTAACATTTTTTTCATCAAAAGTGTAATGACTTCAACCAATAATGTAATAACAACCGAAAATCCCTCTCTTTATTTAATGGCATATTAAGTGTCAGACACTTGAGTCACACTTTGTATGTGCATATATTGCCACAACAGACTTGCTAGAGGGGCTCACTAACAGACTGACTGACTGACCGATTCACTCACTCACTCACTCACACCAAAATCAGTGTTATTTTCCACTACTTTAATGTATCTGCCTTTACAGTCCTCTTATGAGCCTCACATATGGAAGTGTTACACCTTTTATTTTTCAGGTCAACCAGTACAAGAAACCCTTTTAATAGAAAGTTGCCTTCACAGCTCTATTTTACATATGCTCTGGTCTTGTGTAGATGCGACAACATTTTGGGACTGTATTATCTGTAATATCGTGTGGGAATTCAAATGCCTGAATCTCGCCGTTTATCTCTGCTGGGAACAATGAATATGGGCCCTCCAACATCAGTCCACTGGTTTAATGAACTGTCCAGTTACATTCCCTTAGTAATATATAGATAAAATAAGGATTCAGGAATGTGGTTTGGTGTGTAGTCAGATTTTACTGAAGCATGACACTTGATGTGCATGAAAAAAATAAAAAAGAGTGAATTTAGTTTTTTGTTGTTGTTGTTACTTTATTGGGCCCCGTGTAGCTCAGTTGGTAGAGCATGGCGCTTGCAATGCCAGGGTTGTGGGTTCGATTCCCACGGGGGGCCAGTATAAACATTTTTACATAACATAAGTATGCACTCACTAACTGTAAGTCTCTCTGGATAAGAGCGTTGCTAAATGACTCAAATGTAATTGGTTAAAGTTATTACACTATTCATGATTCATTTTGTTACCACTTCATAATGTAATAATCAATGCATAATGTAATTGTTTCTAATAACAACAGTTTTATTAGCGTTATAACGTTATTACATTATTGGCTATGTATTACATCATCATCATTTATTACATCATCAGCATTTATGACATTATAAATGCAAATGTTATTACATTATTACCAGCTATTACATTATTGGCAGTTATTACATTGTCAATTGCTACAAGATTTAAAGACAATTGCCATTTAATGACCTAGGATTTGTCATTATCTATTCTGCGTGTGGGTGGGTGTATGTCAACTGTTGCCCTACGTCTTGCCAGTAGCAATGTGTTTGCTTCATTCTCATACTGTGCCTGGCTAGGTTACTGTCTCATACCATGCATGGCTAGGTTACTGTCTCATACCGTGCCTGGCTAGGTTACTGTCTCATACCGTGCATGGCTAGGTTACTGTCTCATACCGTGCCTGGCTAGGTTACTGTCTCATACCGTACCTGGCTAGGTTACTGTCTCATACCGTGCCTGGCTAGGTTACTGTCTCATACCGTGCCTGGCTAGGTTACTGTCTCATACCGTGCCTGGCTAGGTTACTGTCTCATACCGTGCCTGGCTAGGTTACTGTCTCATACCGTGCCTGGCTAGGTTACTGTCTAATACCGTGCCTGGCTAGGTTACTGTCTCATACCATGCCTGGCTAGGTTACTGTCTCATACCGTGCCTGGCTAGGTTACTGTCTCATACCATGCATGGCTAAGCTACTGTTCGTGCCAAACTTAATTAATGTTTATCATCAGCACCTGTCTGCCACCAACAGGTGAATAGTGAACAGGTGAACA